>NC_082736.1:32357842-32545342 GCF_030144855.1 Hypanus sabinus
CAGAAACACACACACACACACACACACTCACACAGCCAGAGAGACACCCCCACACACACACATTCATATTCATACACACTCACACTCACTCAATACATACATACAGAGACACACACACACACACACACACACACACACACACACACACACACACTCACAGACACACACACATTCAGTTACAGGCACACACACTCACAGACACACTCACTCACAATCACACACTCACACACAGCTGGCATCTCAGGTCTTCATCAAGACTGCCTGAGCTCGTTGATGGAACAAACAGTCCGTGAGCAGGGTGGGTGGGGTCCCTCATTACGTTACTGGCCCTTTCCAGCGCCTGTCTCAGTTTATCTCCTCGAAGGCGGGTAGGCCGGTGCCGGGGGTGCGCTGGGTGGATTTGAGGCGTCTCGTCCGCCACACAGCTCGTCGGGATGCTTCCCACTGCGGGTCTGTAGAACGATGTGAGCGTAGATGTGCAAGGCCCTTCAGCCTCCTCACATGTTGGTGAGCTCTCCTGATGTGTTCCGGGGGAGGCCAGGAGAGGTTGCGTGCGAAGGGCACTCCCAGGGGCTTGAAACCACTCGCAGTCCCACGGCCGTCCCATCAGTGAGTTCTTCCGAAGAAGCACCTCAAAAAAAAGTTAGCAGCATTCTTTGCAGAGGCCTGTATCATCTGCGTTCTCGATGGCACGTTTAACTTCTCTGAGCTGTCCGCGGAAGATCCTTCTCCTTGGAGTCTTGATCCTCCGGTCGGGGGTGAGGTTTGTAGAAGCGTAACTGCACAGGGAGGGAGAACGGACACCACCCTTACCCCAGGGCGTCAACGAGCAGAGCGCCACGTCCGTGCGGTCACTCTACGTCACTGGCGATTCGAGGTCGGGGTTCGGTCCGCGACGAGCTCCCTCCCACTTTCCGAGGCCGGATCTGCCAACAGCCTCTCAGCCACCACTGATGAAGGGCAAAGGGTTCTCTTACAACCCCTGTTGACCTGTGCCGCCACTTTCAATGAGTTACGGAGCCGTATTCGCTGTACATATTCGTATTCGTAGTCCCCTCGTGCCGTTATTAAAAGGAGCTTCAGAGACGTTGCTCTGACTTGCCGCATTGCGATCCTTTTTATCAGATCCGGGCAGAAATCGCTTTCTGCAACTATTCAGCCTCTAACCACTGAATTTTGGCAACCCCGGGCGGGTCAGGTCTCGACTGAAACGGCTTCAGCACCGGAGGACAGGGACTTGACAGAATGTTGCCCCCGGGACCTGTTGACCCGGGGGGGGGGGCAAATTCCTTCCTGTCAACCCTTGCGCTCCCCGCTCACTTTTAGCTACAACTCATTGCCTCAGTCTACGTACCAGCAACAGATTCTTCCCCTCTGCCATCACTATGACTTCTTTCATTAATGTGTATGGTTCTAGTCGCCCTGCTGTAGGAAGGGTATTGAGGCTTTGGAGAGGGTGCAGAAGAGGTTTTACCAGGATGCTGCCTGGTTTAGAGAGGGCCTGTGCTACAGACAACAGAGAATAGGTGCAGGAGTAAGCCATTCGGCCCTTCGAGCCAGCACCGCCACTCAACGTGCTATCACGGATAAACGTGGGCTGTTTTCTCTGGAATGCCAGGGCCTGAGGGGAGATCTGATCGAGGTTTGTATTATGAGAGGCAGAGACAGAACAGACCGGGGGTATCCGTTTCCCAGGGTTGCAACATCAGAAGGCATACATTGAAGGTGAGAGGGGGTAGGTTCAAAGGGGGATGTGAGGGGTAAGTTTTTTACTCAGAGAGTGGAGGATGCCCGGTGCGGTGGTGGAGGCAAATTCATTAGAGGCTTTTAAGAGACGTTTGGACAGGCACATGGATGTGAGGAAGATGGAGGGATATGGACATGGTGTAGGGTAGGAGGGATTAATGTTTGGGTGTTTTTGATTGGCTTGGGTATAGCACAACAGTGTGGGCCGAATGGCCTGTTCCTGTGCTGTCCTCTTCTAAGTTCTTTACGACCTCTCCTTGTAACTCAGACCCCCAGGACTGGGCGACATCCTGGCAAAGCTTTTCTGTACTTCGATACCATCTTTCCTATAGCCAGATGACTGGAGCTATAACCGATTTTTTACTAAAGGGAATTGAGATGACGCAGAGGGGACGGGCTAGAACGTTAATCACTTGCTTGTCAAGAGTAGGCTTGCTTCTTCCTGAGCTCCAGATTCCGGTGTGATCTCATCTGGGTTACTGAATCGGAATCGGAATCAGGTTTATTATCATGTGATGTGAAACTTGTTAATTTAGCAGCAGCAGTTCAATGCCATGCATAATATAGCAGAGAGAAAAAATAATAATAGTAAATAAATCAATCAATTACAGTATATGTATATTGATTGGATTAAAATTATGCATAAGCAGAAATAATATATTTTAAAAAGTGAGGTAGTGTCCAAGGGTTCAATGCCCGTTTAGGAATTAGATGGCAGAGGGGAAGAAGCTGTTCTTGAATCGTTGATTGTGTGTCTTCAGGCTCCTGTACCTCCTCCCTGATGGCAGAGGGGAAGAAGCTGTTCCTGAATCGCTGAGTGTGTGTCTCCAGGCTCCTGTACCTCCTCCCTGATGGCAGAGGGGAAGAAGCTGTTCCTGAATCGCTGAGTGTGCGTCTTCAGGCTCCTGTACCTCCTCCCTGATGGCAGAGGGGAAGAAGCTGTTCCTGAATCGCTGAGTGTGTGCCTTCAGGCTCCTGTACCTCCTCCCTGATGGCAGAGGGGAAGAAGCTGTTCCTGAATCGTTGAGTGTGTGTCTTCTGGCTCCTGTACCTCCTCCCTGATGGCAGAGGGGAAGAAGCTGTTCCTGAATCGCTGAGTGTGTGCCTTCAGGCTCCTGTACCTCCTCCCTGATGGCAGAGGGGAAGAAGCTGTTCCTGAACCGCTGAGTGTGTGCCTTCAGGCTCCTGTACCTCCTCCCTGATGGCAGAGGGGAAGAAGCTGTTCCTGAATCGTTGAGTGTGTGTCTTCAGGCTTCTATACCTCCTACCTGAGGGTAACAGTGAGAAAAGGGCATGCCCTGGGTGCTGGAGGTCCTTAATAATGGACGCTGCCTTTCTGAGACACCGCTCCCTGAAGATGTCCTGGGTAATTTGTAGGCTGGTGCCCAAGATGGAGCTGACTAGATTTACAACCTTCTGCAGCTTCTTTCGGTCCTGTGCAGTAGCCCCTCCATACCAGACAGTGATGCAGCCTGTCAGAATGCTCTCCATGGTACAACTATAGAAGTTTCTGAGTGTATTTGTTGACATGACAAATGGTTTCAAACTCCGAATAAAGTATAGCCGCTGTCTTGCCTTCTTTATAACTGCATCGGTATGTTGGGACCAGCTCAGAGAGCTTGACACCCAGGAACTTGAAACAGCTCACTCTCTCCACTTTTGATCCCTCTGCGAGGATTGGTGAGTATTCCCTCGTCTCACCCCACTGGATTTGACTCAGCTTTCCCATTAATTTCCCCAAGCACATTTATCATCAAAGTACATATATATTATACAACCTTGAGATTTGTCTCCTTTACAAATCCAAAGAAACCCCCAAAAAACACCCGTTTATAAAACAAAAGACTGTTGTTTATCCAGCGTGCAGAGAGGAAAAAAATATTTTTAAAAACCCATATATTAAAAAGAGAAGACGGTCGAATGCCCAACGTGCAGAGAGAAGAACAAACGAGCAAAGTTCTCGGAGCCGACGTCTGTCAAGAGAGTCCTGCAGTTCGGTGCAGAGCTGAAACGCGGAGCAGTGATCTGAATCGGCCCATCCCTCACATCGGGCCTTGGCAGTCTGACCTTTTCAATCTGGTGTCCCAAGCGATAGCCAGACGTCGGGTTTAATCGCCTCCATACGCTCTTGGGCCCGAATCTCACCACCTCGATTCGGCCTGTAGCCAACCTTTCCGAGGTGGCGCAGTGTGTTTATGTCTCCATCCAGCCTTCGAGTTTGGTCGAATACGTATGCTCTGGTGCCCGAATCTCGCCACCTCGATTCGGCGTTAAATCGATTGGGCCCGCCGCCTCGCCTCGTGTTGGTTCTGCCACGTCGAATTGCCCGCGAGTCCAAAGGGAAGTCGCAGACTTTTACTTGCAATGGCCGTCTGCCCGAAAAGGTGCAGTTAACAGAAATATTTAACTCCTCTCTTTGCTTTGTGAGGCACCAGCCAGAAGTCGCTGAAGTTCACCAGCGTCGTCTTGAACTGGAAGGCCACTACAGGAAGGGTGCAGAAGAGGTTCAGCCAGATGAGAGAGCGCCTACTGTAACGAGAAGTTTACTCTGGGGCGGCGGACGCTGAGGCGAGACCGTAGGTTGAGTAAGGAAGGTCGGAGGTCGAACTTGAAAGGTCTTGTTGGAAAAAAGAGAGAGAGATACCGCTTCTACCTCTTCCGACGATTCTGAGTGAGGCAGAGAGAGATTGGTATTTACTGACAATTACCTTTATTGTTCAACAACAACAAGTAGGTGAATTCATACACTAAATACCTTGTGCACACACCTGCTAAGTATCCCTGACTCTCCTGGATAGTCAATAGCAAAGGTATTACCCGGGTTGTGGAATTTACACTGGCCAGGCGTTCCTTGTCCCTCGTGGTCCCGACTCACTCTCCACGTGCTTCACGCAGGGTTCTTCTCGCTTGTGTTTGCGATGGTTATTCTTCGAAGTTACCGCCACCAGCACCCACAAAGCATCCACTTTTATATCCATCTCTTATCAATTTAAATGTCGCATTTCCGTGTCATTGGCCGCAGGTCATGTGTCTGGCCTTTAACACCTGGTCATTGGCTCTGGTCCAAGCCAGCATCCATCTATTGTCCTCTTCCCATCAAGGGACTGTTGCTGACTCATGGCTCTTTGTTCTCAGTCAGCAATGAGCTCGAATCACCTCAGGCGTTCACAATCCTGCATGTTATAGCAACCAAAGAACAGCCCACAAATAACTCCTTATTTGGAAATGACCTCCAGTCCAGCAGATTACCTGACGAGCCTTTGTGCCTTCTTTAAAACACTAATCAAGTCCAGCATGTCAAACTCTCAAAATGGAGAATAGAGTGTCTTCACAAAATGACAGCCTCCATCCTCCAAGCACACGGCAAGAACAAAGACCGCTTCCACTGTCCTTGATTCATTTGAATTCACTGATTTGAAGATCGTCATTCTTTCTGGCCAACAGTCTGGAATATGAAGCCCTGAGTCCGCGAGGGAAGTCAAGAGTCGCGACCTCTATGAGTCCGTTGGAGGCTGGAGGCAAGGAGTGGTCTGTCCTGGAGATGGACAAGTGTGTGTGTGTGTGTGTGTGTGTGTGTGTGTGTGTGTGTGTGTGTGTGTGTGTGTGTGTGTGTGTGTGTGTGTGTGTGTGTGTGTGTGTGTGTGTGTGTGTGTGTGTGTGTGTGTGTGTGTGTGTGTGTGTGAGAGAGGTGAGTGAGAGAGAGTGAGAGAGAGGAGTGAGAGGGTGTGAGAGAGGGTGAGTGAGGGTGAGAGGGAGAGTGTGCGTTAGTATTGTGGGCACGCTACGTCGGTTCTGAAATGCGTGACGACACTCGCGGGCTGCCCCCAGCACTCCCTTAGGTTGTCTTGGCTGTCAACGATGCATTTCGGTGTAGGGGTCGATGTACGCGTGATATGGAGAGCATTCTGACCGGCTGCATCACCGTCTGGTATGGGGGTGATGGGGGCTATTGTGCAGGATGGAAATAAACTGCAGAGAGTTGTAAACTCAGTCAGCTCCATCACGGGCACCAGCCTCCGTCATATCCAGGACATCTTCAAGGAGCGGTGCCTCAGAAAGGCTGCGTCCATCATTGAGGACCCCCATCACCCAATCCATACCCTCTTCTCATTGTTACCGTCAGGGGGGAGGTACAGGAGCCTGAAGACACACACTCAGCGATTCAGGAACAGCTTCTTCCCCTCTGCCATCAGGGAGGAGGTACAGGAGCCTGAAGGCACACACTCAGTGATTCAGGAACAGCTTCTTCCCCTCTGCCATCAGGGAGGAGGTACAGGAGCCTGAAGACACACACTCAGTGATTCAGGAACAGCTTCTTCCCCTCTGCCATCAGGGAGGAGGTACAGGAGCCTGAAGACACACACTCAGCGATTCAGGAACAGCTTCTTCCCCTCTGCCATCAGGGAGGAGGTACAGGAGCCTGAAGACACACACTCAGTGATTCAGCTTCTTCCCCTCTCCCATCCGATTTCTGACTGAACATTGAACCCATGAACACGACCTCACTACTTTTTTGCACTACTTATTTAACATACATATTTAATATACGTATATATGCTTACTGTCATTCACAGTTTTATCCCTATTATCATGTATTGCATCGTACTGCTGCAGCAAAGTTAACAAATTTCACGACATATGCCAGCGATATTAATCCTGATTCTGATTAATAAGTGAATCTGGAACGTGACAGAGCTTTATGAGACGTTGAGAGGCACAGATAGAGTGGATGGGGACATCTGTTTCCCAGGGTTGAAATGTCCAACACCAGACGGCATGTATTGAAGGTGACAGGAGTAAAGTTTAAGGGAGGTGTGAGGGGGCAATTCTTTTTTTACCCCAAAGAGTGGAACGTGGTGGTGAAGGACGATATGATAGGGGTTCGGTGGAAGGTGAAGTGAGAAGATGCTGGAGAGAACTGGTCTTAGGACTCGACCCGGTGGGGGACCGTGAGTCGTTGGAGAAGGGTGTCGGGGCCGACTGAGGATCGGTGAATGTGTTCGAACTTTGGAAGAGTTGAGCTCCAACTGGTGTACATTTGACTGTTAGAATGGGCTCCTTTTATTCCTTTCTTTTCTTTACTAACCTTTTAGTTAAGATTCATAAATGTCATTCTTTTAATCATATGCAGTGTGCTGTCTCTTGTTTCTTGGCACTGAGTTGTGACAGGGTCACAAATCACACAGCACCCACACAAATCGGGGTTTGGGGCGGGAGAGCTGTCTCAATCTCACGGGTTGAACAAGTTAGGTCTTTATTCTTCGGAGTGTAGAAGGTTGAGGGGTGACTTGATAGAGGTATTTAAAATTATTAGGGGGATAGATAGAGTTGACATGGATAGGCTTTTTCCATAGAGAGTAGGGGAGATTCAAACAGGAGGACATGAGTTGAGAGTTAGGGGGCAAAACTTTAGGGGTAACACGAGGGGGAACTTCTTTACTCAGAGTGTGGTAGCTGTGTGGAACGAGCTTCCAGTAGAAGTGGTAGAGGCAGGTTCAGTATTGTCATTTAAAGTAAAATTGGATAGGTATATGGACAGGAAAGGAATGGAGGGTTATGGGCTGAGTGCGGGTCTGCGGGACTAGGTGAGAGTAAGCGTTCGGCATGGACTGGAAGGGCCAAGTTGGCCTGTTTCCGTGCTGTAATTATTATGTGATTACATGGATTAATTCCATAGATTTACGCAACCAGGTAGTTTCATGTCTAAAATAAAAGAGGGGGTAAAAAAAAGTAGTGAGATACTGTTCATGGGCCCAATATCCATTCAGAAGATGGCAGAGAGGAAGACGCTGTTCCTGAATCATTGAGTGTGTGTCTTCAGGCTCCTGTACCTCCTCCCTGATGGCAGAGGGGAAGAAACTGTTCCATGATCATTGAGTGTGTGTCTTCAGGCTCCTGTACCTCCTCCCTAATGGCAGAGGGGAAGAAGCTGTTCCTGAATCGTTGTGTGTGTGTCTTCAGGCTCCTGTACCCCCGCCCTGATGGCAGAGGGGAAGAAGCTGTTCCTGAATCATTGAGTGTGTGCCTTCAGGCTCCTGTACCTCCTCCCTGATGGCAGAGGGGAAGAAGCTGTTCCTGAACCGCTGAGTGTGTGCCTTCAGGCTCCTGTACCTCCTCCCTGATGGCAGAGGGAAAGAAGCTGTTCCTGAATCATTGAGTGTGTGTCTTCAGGCTCCTGTACCTCCTCCCTGATGGCAGAGAGGAAGACGCTGTTCCTGAATCGCTGAGTGTGTGTCTTCAGGCCCCTGTACCTCCTCCCTAATGGCAGAGGGGAAGAAGCTGTTCCTGAATCGCTGAGTGTGTGTCTTCAGGCTCCTGTATCTCCTCCCTGATGGTAGCAATGAGAAGAGGGCATATCCTGGGTGATGGGGGTCTTTAGTGACGGACGCTGCCTTTTTGAGGCGTCGCCTTTTCAATACTTCTTTAGCAATTACACACCATGTCTGTACGTCCTGATTAAATCGATCTTTCTGTCCTTGGTCGTTGGTTATGGGGAACTTCCCTTTATTGACTGCAGTCACACTGTGCCCACTGATAACCACTGCCTGTGGTCTTTTATGGCTTAATATTCGCTGAGAGGAATCATGCAAGATTCTTGAAATCTCTCTTGAGATTCTCATCCCTCTAACTGTCCTTCTCGCTCCTTTTTAAATATTCCATTGCCAGCTGGTCTGTAACTCCTCCACCTCACCATTTGATAAAGAACGGCTCACAGTTGTCGCAGGTACGTGGATGAGAGGGGTTTGGAGGGACATGGGCCAGGTGCAGGTCAGTGGGACTAGGCAGAAAAATGGTTCGGCACAGCCAAGAGGGGCCAAAAGGCCTGTTTCTGTGCTGTAATGTTCTATGGTTCTAAAATGGATGGTGAATAAAACCTAAGTTATAGATATTCAGTATCTAGATTGACAACTAGCTAACCCATTTCTAATCGATTATGAAGGTATATTATTTTGTTTAGAGATAGAGTGCAGAGCAGTTCCTCCCGGCCAACAAGCCGTACCACCCAGCAGCACCCCGACCCGGTTTAATCCTAGCCTAATCACGGGACAGACACGGCCAAAATCATCACGTGTGGTTTTCTTTTGTGCGGGGGGCGGGAGGGAGAGTTGACGATCGCGTTGCCTTTCTTTTCTCGTGCGGTGAGCTGGGGGGGGGGTGGGTTTACAGTTTCTCTTAGAACTGACTTCCACGGCTTCTCTTTGTCTCCTGGCTATCTGGAGAAGGACAGTCTCAGAGTTGCATATTGCAGACATACTTTGATAACAAATGAACCGTGGAGACGCAAAGAGGAGAGAGGCCAACTCCGTCATCACTGGACCTCTGAAGGGCGGAGGGAACATGGGAGACCCCAGACAACTTGGAGCCGTACCCTAGGGGCAGAAATGAGGACCCTGAACCCACACCGGGGGAACAAAGGGCAAGGTCCAAGATGGAGGACCTTCATTGCTGCCCTAAACACCAGCAGCATAACAGGCAGCAATTACTAATCACGGGACAATTTACAAGGACCAGTTGACCTACTAGCCTGTGCGTCTTCGGACCGTGGGAAGAAACCGGAGCACCCGGAGGAAACTCGCCTCCACCTGGAGGACGGTGTCAGGATTGAACTGTGAACTCTGATGCCCTGAGCTGTGATGGCATGAAGCTAGCCGCTACGTTACCGCTGGTGTGCGCTGTCTCTCTTTTATAGATTCGTGGCTTCCGGACCAGCTTTTTGTTTATCCTGAGCCTGAAAGGCTCTTTGTCCCTTTGCTCTTGTTTATTGTTGGGAGTTCCAGACAGAGGGAAAGCACGGTCTTTGCCGGCTGCAAAGACGCAGCAAGGAAGGTGATATCTCGGCAAATGTACTCTCGCCTCTCGGCAAAACTGCCCAACGCACCACCTGCTATCACGGACATCTACACCGAAAAGGGGCCAGTAACACCATGAAGGATCCCACCCGGCTGCGTAGCATCCACGCCAGGGCAATCAGACTCAAAAACAGTTCCTTTCCCCAAGCAGTGAGGCTGATCAACACCTCCACCCCCTAACCCCAACCCTCCCATGACTACTTTGCACGTCAGGTGACTGATAGATTTTATCTTTACCTTCACAAGTTACTGGGTTCACGTGTACCACTGTGCTTTTCGCCCTAGTTTTCATCTCGTTTCCGTATACGTTATACAGGTTAAATACAACGAACCATAGAACACTATGGCACAGTACAGGCCCTTCAGCCCTTCATGTTGTGCCGTCCCATATAATCCTTAAAAAAGTACTAAGCCCACACTACCCCTAAGTCCTGACGAAGGGTCTCGGCCCGAAACATCGACAGCGCTTCTCCCTATAGATGCTGCCACCATCGCTGGCAAGTCATTCCAGGCACTCACAACCCTCTGTGTAAAAAAAACTTACCCCAATGTCTCCCCTAAACTTCCCTCCCTTAATTTTGTACATATGCCCTCTTGTGTTTGCTATTGGTGCCCCAGGAAACAGGTACTGACTATCCACCCTATCAATGCCTCTCATAATCTTGTAGACCTCTATCAAGTTCCCTCTCATTCTTCTGCGCTCCAAAGAACTCTGCTAACCTTGCTTCATGTGACTTGTTCTCCAAATCAGGCAACATCCTGGTAAATCTCCTCTGCACCCTCTCTATAGCTTCCACTTCCTTCCTGTAATGAGGGGACCAGAATTGAACACAATACTCTAAGTGCTGTCTCACCAGAGATTTGTAGAGGTGCAACATGACCTCTCTATTCTTGAACTCAATCCCCCTGTTAATGAAGCCTAGCATCCCATAGGCCTTCTTAACTACCCTATCAACCTGCGCAGCGACCTTGAGGGATGAATGCATTTGAACTCCAAGGCCCCTTTGTTCATCCACACTCTCAAGTAACTGACCATTAATCCTGTACTCAGTCTTCTGGTTTGTCCTTCCAAAATACATCACCTCACACTTGTCGGGATTGAACTCCATCCGCCATTTTTCTGCCCAACTCTGCAGCCTGTCTATATCCTCTTGTAACCTTCGACAACCTGCAGCTTCATCCACAACTCCTCCAACATGTATATAGATACGTGACAATAAACCTGACTTGGACTTGAACGTCACCTTATGTAACATAACATAGCTTATGTATTTATATTTAATATTTTTTAAAAAATTATTGTTTTGTTTTACTGCACCGGATCTGGAGTGACAACTGTTTTGTTCTCCTTCAATCTTCAATCTTGAATTTGGGCTGTCAGGCTCTGAGCATAGAACACAACATCACAGTACAGGCCCTTCAGCCCACTATGTCATGCAAACCCTTTATCCTACACCAAGATTAATCGAACCCTCCCTTCCCATAATATGCCCCCCCACCCCACTTTTCATCATCTGTTTGCCTTAAACGTGGCTGGGACGAGATGTCCTCCGATCCCGGCAATTTTCTTGCTAATGCTCCATCCCCACACGAGGAGACATCGCCAGTGCGCTCGTAACTTCTGCTGTGGCCTCCGAATGCTCGGCTTCTATGTCAGTCGGCAGTTCGGCCGCCATGCCGCGAACTCGGTCATGAGGTGGGGAGGGAAGTCTCGGGTTAAATCGGGGGTGTGGGGTGGATTTGCTGGACGGCACAGCAGGTTGTTCCACCCTGTATTTCTGAATGAAATAAAATCAGCCTCCAGCCTGATGGTAGAAATATTGATTTTTCCCTTCCGGGAAAAAAATAATCCTCCCCCCTCTGGCCTTTTATGTCTTCTGTCACCTTCCCCACACCCCTTTCTCCTCCCCGATCAGATTCCTTCCTCTTTAGCCCTTTACCTCTCCCACACACCTGGCTTCACCTGTCACCCTCCGGCTGTCCTCCTTTCCCTCCCTTCATCTTCCCCCCCTTCCTTTCTCAGTCCTGAGGTAGGATCTCAGCCTGAAATGTCAACTGTTTATTCATTTCCATCAATGCTGCCTGGCCTGCTGAGTTCCTCTGGACTTCTAGCATCTTGAGTTTAAAAACAGCCCCAGCCCGTCCAGTCTCTCCTTAGAACCCAAGCCCTCCAGTTCCGGTAACATCCTTGTGAATCTCTACTACTATTGAAGGCATAGACGCGTCCCTGCTTGTCACGTCGTCTCCTCCGACTGGCCCGGGCTTGTGCGCAGTGCGATTTTGTTTCAACAAAATATCTTCAGAATGTACATACCAAGAATTCCTTTGGTCCAACCACACGCACAGTTAAAGCTAGCATCAGATTGGGAGTCAGAGGCCATAAGAGCAGTACCGGGCCATCTTATAGACAATAGACAATAGGTGCAGAAGTAGACCGTTCAGCCCTTTGAGCCTGCACCACCATTTTGAGATCATGGCTGATCATCTACTACCAATACCTGGTTCCTGCCTTGTCCCCATATCCCTTGATTCCCCTATCCATAAGATACCTATCTAGCTCCTTCTTGAAAGCATCCAGAGAATTGGCCTCCACTACCTTCCGAGGCAGTGCATTCCAGACCCCCACAACTCTCTGGGAGAAGAAGTTTTTCCTTAACTCTGTCCTAAATGACCTACCCCTTATTCTCAAACCATGTCCTCTGGTACTGGACTCTCCCAGCATATGTAACATATTTCCTGCCTCTATCTTGTCCAATCCCTTAATAATTCTTATATGTTTCAATCAGATCCCCTCTCAATCTCCTTAATTCCAGCATGTACAAGCCCAATCTCTCTAACCTGTCTGCGTAAGACAGTCCAGACATCCCAGGAATTAACCTCGTGAATCTATGCTGCACTTCCTCTACAGACAGGATGTCCTTCCTTAACCCTGGAGACCAAAACTGTACACAATACTCCAGGTGTGGTCTCACCAGGGCTCTGTACAAATGCAAGATGATTTCCTTGCTCTTGTACTCAATTCCTTTTGTAATAAAGGCCAACATTCCATTAGCCTTCTTCACTGCCTGTTGCACTTGCTCATTCACCTTCAGTGACTGATGAACAAGGACTCCTAGATCTCTTTGTATTTCTCCCTTACCTAACTCTACACCGTTCAGATAATAATCTGCCTTCCTGTTCTTACTCCCAAAGTGGATAACCTCACACTTATTCACATTAAACGACATCTGCGTAGTTTCTGCCCACTCATCCAGCCTATCCAAGTCACCCTGAATTCTCCTAACATCCTCATCACATGTCACACTGCCACCCAGCTTAGTATCATCAGCAAATTTGCTGATGTTATTCTCAATGCCTTCATCTAAATCGTTAACATAAATGGTAAACAGCTGTGGTCCCAATACCGAGCCCTGTGGCACCCCACTAGTCACTACCTGCCATTCCGAGAAACACCCATTCAACGCTACCCTTTGCTTTCTATCTGCCAACCAGTTTTCTGTCCATGTCAATGCCTTCCCCCCGATGCCATGAGCTCTGATTTTACCCACCAATCTCCTATGTGGGACCTTATCAAATGCCTTCTGAAAATCGAGGTACACTACATCCACTGGATCTCCCCCATCTAACTTCCTGGTTACATCCTCGAAAAACTCCAACAGATTAGTCAAGCATGATTTACCCTTGGTAAATCCATGCTGGCTCAGCCCAATCCTATCACTGCTATCTAGATATGCCACTATTTCATCTTTAATAATGGACTCTAGCACCTTCCCCACCACCGGTGTCAGGTTGATAGGTCGATAGTTCTCTGTTTTCTCCCTCCCTCCTTTCTTAAAAAGTGGGATAACATTAGCCATTCTCCAATCCTCAGGAACTGATCCTGAATCTAAGGAACATTGTAAAATGATTACCAATTCATCCACAATTTCCAGGGCCACCTCCTTTAGTACCCTAGGGTGCAGACCATCTGGACCTGGGGATTTGTCAGCCTTCAGTCCCATCAGTCTACTCATCACCGTTTCCTTCCTAATGTCAATCTGTTTCATTTCCTCTGCTACCCTATGTCCTTGGCCCATCCATACATCTGGGAGATTGCTTGTGTCTTCCTTAGTGAAAACTGATCTAAAGTACTCATTAAATTCTTCTGCCATTTCTCTGTTTCCCATAACAATTTCACCCAATTCATTCTTCAAGGGCCCAACATTGTTCTTAACTATCTTCTTTCTCTTCACATACCTAAAAAAGCTTTTGCTATCTTCCTTTATATTCCTGGCTAGCTTGCGTTCATACCTCATTTTTTCTCCCCGTATTGCCTTTTTAGTCAAATTCTGTTGTTCCTTAAAAACTTCCCAATCATCTGTCCTCCCACTCACCTTAGCTCTGTCATACTTCCTTTTTTTTTAATGCTATGCAATCTCTGACTTCCTTTGTCAACCACTGTGGCCCCTTTTCCCCCTTTGAATCCTTCCTTCTCTGGGGGATGAACTGATTTTGCACCTTGTACATTATTCCCAAGAATACCTGCCATTGCTGTTCCACTGTCTTTTCTGCTAGGCTATCCGTCCAGTCAACTTTGGCCAGCTCCTCCCTCGTGGCTCCATAGTTTCCCCTGTTCAACTGCAACACTGACACCTCCGAGCTGCCCTTATCCTCCTCGAACTGCAGATAAAAACTTAGCATATTATGATCACTGCCTCCTAATGGCTCCTTTACCGCAAGATCGCTTATCAAATCCTGTTCATTACATAACACTAAATCCAGAATAGCCTGGTCCCTGGTCAGCTGTCGTACAAGCTGTTCCAAGAATGCATCCCGTAGGCACTCTACAAACTCCCTATCCTGTGGTCCAGCACCGACCTGATTCTCCCAGTTCACCTGCACGTTGAAATCCCCCATAACTACTTCGACATTACCTTTGCCACATGCCAATGTTAACTCCCTATTCAACTTGCACCTAATATCCATGCTACTGTTTGGTGGCCTGTAGACAACACCCATTTGGGTCCTTTTGCCCTTACTGTTCCTCAGTTCTATCCACACAGACTCTACTTCCCCTGTCCCTATGTCCCCCCTTGCAAAGGACTGAATCTCATTCCTCACCAACAGGGCCACCTCACCCCCTCTGCCCACATTTCTGTCCCTACAATAGCACATATACCCTTGTACATTCATTTCCCAGGTCTGATCTCCCTGCAGCCATGTCTCTGTTATCCCAACAACATCATAGTTACCCATTCGCACCTGGGCTTCAAGCTCATCCGCCTTAATCCTGACACTTCGTGCATCAGATATAGAATTTTCAGCCCATTTCTCCTCTCTCTGTTTGAATTGCTGCCTATTGTGCTCAACCCAGCTCCCCGAACTCCCATCAGGCTATATGCCCCTAGAATTTTGTTGTCCTTCCTAAATTTACTTATTCTTTTAACACATTTAACTCTGTTAGATTATCCCTCTGTACGTGTCCTCCTTATCACTTGTTCCGCCTCACCTTTCTCTACTACACACTTAATATTCCGGAACCCTTTAGTTCCCACCTGTCCTTTATTCTTCCTCTCGCTATCCTCTCTCACATTCTGGATCCTCGCCCCCTGCAATGGCCGATCTGTTTTCCCTCTCAACTCCATTCTCCCCGAAGCCTTTGATGCCCTGACTAATCAAGAACCTGTCAAGCTCCGTTTTTAAATGTACCCCCATGACTTGGCCCTCACAGCTGTCTGGGGCAATGAATCCTGCAGATTCACCACCCTCTGGCGAGAGAGATTCCTCCTCATCTCCGTTGTAAATGGACCTCCCTCTATTCTGGGGCTGTGTCCTCTGATCCTAGACCCCCCCACTATTGGAAACACCCTCTCCACATCCACTCTATCTGTGTCCTCCGGTCCTAGACTCCCCCACTATAGAAAACATCCTCTCCACATCCACTCTATCTGTGTCCTCTGGTCCTAGACTCCCCCACTATTGGAAACACCTTCTCCACATCCACTCTATCTGTGTCCTCCGGTCCTAGACTCCCCCACTATAGAAAACATCCTCTCCACATCCACTCTGTCTTGTGTCCTCTGGTCCTAGACTCCCCCCACCATAGGAAACACCCTCTCCACATCCACTCTATCTGTGTCCTCTGGTCCTAGACTCCCCCACCATTGGAAACATCCTCTCCACATCCACTCTATCTGTATCCTCTGGTCCCAGACTCACCCACTATAGGAAACATCCTCTCCACATCCACTCTATCTGTAACCTCTGGTCCCAGACTCCCCCACTATAGGACACATCCTCTCCACATCCACTCTATTTGTGTCCTCTGGTCCTAGTCTCCCCCACTATAGGAAACATCCTCTCCACATCCACTCTATCTGTATCCTCTGGTCCTAGACTCCCCCACCATAGGAAACATCCTCTCCACATCCACTCTATCTGTGTCCTCTGGTCCTAGACACCTCCCACTATAGGAAGCAACCTCTCCACATCCACTCTATCTGTATCCTCTAGTCCCAGACTCACCCACTTTTGGAAACATCCTCTCCACATCCACTCTATCTGTATCCTCTGGCCCCAGACTCCCCCACTATAGGAAACATCCTCTCCACGTCCACCATCTGTGTCCTCTGGTCCCAGACTCACCCACTATAGGAAACATCCTCTCCACATCCACTCTATCTGTGTCCTCTGGTCCTAGACTCCCCCACTATAGGAAACATCCTCTCCACATCCACTCTATCTGTGTCCTCTGGTCCTAGATTCCCCCACTATAGGAACCATCCTCTCCACATCCACTCTATCTGTATCCTCTGGTCCGAGACTCCCCCACTATAGGAAACATCCTCAACATCCACTCTATCTGTGTCCTCTGGTCCCAGACTCCCCCCACTATAGGAAACATCCTCTCCACATCCACTCTATCTGTGTCCTCTGGTCCTAGACTCCCCCACTATTGGAAACATCCTCTCCACATCCACTCTATCTGTGTCCTCTGGCCCTAGACTCCCCCACTATAGGAAACGTGATGTCTAATCTCTCTACACCTTATAATATTTGCTAAGTTTCAATGAAATTCCCCCTACGTTATTCTAAGCTCCGGAGAGTACAAGCCCAGATCATTCCCAGGATAATTCATGTGACCCTCGTCTGGATCCTCTCCGATGCCAGCACGACCTTTCCGAGATATGAAGTCTAAAACTGCTCACGATACTTCAGCACAGCTAACTGAGGCGCTGATGGATGTATTCAACATCTCTCTGGAGCAATCCGCTGTCCTCCCCGTTTTCAAGACAGCAACTATCCAGTGCCAAAGAAAGTGACAGAAATTGCCACCATTCATCATGAACTGCTTTGAATGGCTTTTGTACCTTTTCGTTCAAATCGATCCACTGATGATGGCCTCTGCCCTCCTCTCTGTCCTGTCCCACCTGGAAAATATGGTCCCACATAAGACTGCTGTTAATAGATTTCAGTTCAGTGTTCAACACCATCATACCCCGGAAATTGTCCTCGCTGGGCCTCAAAACCCCCCTCTGCAATTGGATCCTGGACTTCTTAGCAGAAAGGGCCTAGTCAGTCCACGTGGGCAGCAACGGTTCTTGCCCCATTACACCGAGCCCTGGTGTTCCCCGAGGCCGTGATCTCAGCCCGTGGCTGTTCACACTGCTGACGCACGACTGTCGTGGGATCCAACCCAAACCGTGCCGAGTCTGCGGCTGGCCCCGGCAAGGACAATACGAGACGGAGTGCAGAGAGGAGGTGGAGCGGCTGCTGGACTGGTGTGAGATGCACAACCTGAGCCTGAACCTGGAGATCCCAAAGGAAATCACAGTGGACTTCAGGAAGGCCCCTCCACAGACAGAGTGCAATGCTGCACCAAGTTCCCAGGAGTTCACATCGCAGGCCACCTCACCCTAAATATCACAGCAGCACTCCTGAGGCTACCCCCCACCATCTTAACTGACTTTTATAGGAGCACCATTGAATGTCCCGACAAGTTGCTTCTCCATCTGATGTGGGAGCAGCCGAGTACCGGACTGGACGTCCCCACCAAGAACTGTGAAAATGATCAGCTGAGAGGATCGTAGGGGTCTCCCTACTGTCCATCGGGGAAGTTTATCAGTATGCAGGGCCCTTAGCATTATCCAGTATCCCACCCGTCCATCCAGCATCCGCTCTGACTTCCTACCATCAGGCAGGAGACTCCGATGCACAAAGACAGGAACGGTCGGGATGGGAAACAGTTACTTCCCCCAGGACATCAGGCTCCTGAACTCCCTGCCACATCGCATTCGAAGCGTCGCTGGATAATTTGTACTGTGGCCTGCAATATTTAATTTTAGATTGTTTATCTGTGCATAATTCATTTGTAGATTTTATCCTTACTTGGCTAAGTTATTGTGTTTATGTGTACGGCTGTGCTTTATAACCCTAGACTGGAGTAACATTGCCTCGTTTGACAGTATACATGAATGCAGTTAAATGACAATAAACTTGACTTGACTTGAAGAAAAATGTGGTCTGACCAATGCCTTATTAAGCCACATCATTACATCAGTTTTTAGTGTTCTCGTCATCCTGAAATGAGTGCCAACATTGCATTTGTCAACAAACACTGAGGCTGTCTACAAGAAGGGTCAGAGCCATCTCCATTTCCTGAGGAGACTGAGGTCCTTTAACATCTGCCGGACGATGCCCAGGATGTTTTACCAGGCTGTGGTGGCCAGTGCTATCATGTTTGCTGTTGTGTGCTGGGGCAGCAGGCTGAGGGTAGCAGACACCAACAGGATCAACAAACTCATTCGTAAGGCCAGTGATGTTGTGGGGGTGGAACTGGACTCTCTGACGGTGGTGTCTGAAAAGAGGATGCTGTCCAAGTTGCATGCCATCTTGGACAATGTCTCCCATCCACTCCATAATGTACTGGTTAGGCACAGGAGTACATTCAGCAAGAGACTCATTCCACCGAGATGCAACACTGAGCGTCACAGGAAGTCATTCCTGCCTGTGGCCATCAAACTTTACAACTCCTCCCTCGGAGTGTCAGACACCCTGAGCCAATAGGCTGGTCCTGGACTTATTTCCACTTGGCACGATTAACTTATTATTATTTAATTATTTATGGTTTTATATTGCTATATTTCTTCACTATTCTTGGTGCGACTGTAACGAAACCCAATTTCTCTCGGGATCAATAAATTCTGTTTGTCTGTCTGTCAACGGACAATGTAAATTTGAAGATTCTCATCACCCTCCCCAGTCCAGGAATGAGCTACACAAAGGCTGGTGGCAGCTTTTTTGCATATTCACAGAAACAAAGGTGGCGTGGCAGAAAATCAGGGTTAGCAGCGCTGCCTGCAAGGGGCTTGTATGTTCCCCTCTTGACTGCCCCACTTTCCCTTGGCTGCTCCAGATGCCTCCCACATTCCCAAAATATACACGGGTTAAGGTTAGCAAGTCGTGGGGTGGGCCGTGTTGGCACCGGAGAACACCTGAGGCTGCCTCCAGCACGTTCCTCCCTGATTTAATTTGAGGCAAACAACACATTCCACGGCAAGTCTTGATGTACAGAGCAGAACTCAACATGTCAAAAGGACACTTTTGATCTCATGTTTTATATTTAGTGTGCCTCACGGAGGAGGGGCGAGGTTGATACTTTTCTCTGAACGGGTTCCGTGGCGTTTCTTTGGGGATGACAATTCTCGGGGTTGTATACCACATACAAACTGATAATAAATGTATTTTGGATCTTTACTACATAAACCTGAGTCTGACTTCAACAGTGCTGTTTTGAGCTAATGAGAGGAATTACGTTTAAAATTATGAAATTGGCTTTAATTCTGAGTTTGATTTACACGTGGTAAACCTGAATTTAAAGGGGCTGCACGTGGGTGTCCATGTCTCTACCAAAGGAGGTGTAAGGTGCTCCTTCCCTCTGCCAGCCCGCAGGTCACCCTTGGGCGAGGTGTAGCTCCTCGATCAGGGTGATGTGAAGCCAGGGGAGCAGATCGTACAGACAGCCGGTGCAGATCTCAAGCCCCGGTTATGCAACCACTGACCCCAGGCTCGACAATCTCTGGGGAGTACTGATAATCGCCAGAGGTGTCACCCACCTTTTAAAGACACCGTTCAGAAGTCGGCAGTAGAAAACCACTTCTGTAGAAAAATTTGACAAGAACAATCATGGTCAACGACAGGACAACATTCAAGGTAGTACATTGGATTTGTAGGAGAAACCAGAGAGTGGTAGCAGTGGCCTAGTGGAGTGATGCAGAGAATGGTGCTGGGTCTGTTGTTGTTTGCCATTTAATCAATGATCTGACGTGGTTAACCAGATCAGCAAATTTGGAGATGACACCAAGATTGGTGGGGCGGGGGGGGGGGGGGGGTGGTGGATAGCAGGGAGGGCTATCGAGACTTGCAGCAGGATCTCTATTGACTGAATAAAAGCAGAGAGAATTTAGTGTGGTGGTGAACTTGTGCCATTTATTACCACAGGCAGCTGTGGGGGCAAAATCGTTGGGTGTCTTCAAGGCAGAGCTTGACTGGACATGGCATCAGAGGTTACAGGGAGAAGGCCGGGAACGTGGCTGAGGAAGGGGGTGGGGTAAGGGTCACAGCCATGATTAAATGGCAGAACAGACTTAATAGGTCAAATGACCTAATTCTGCTCCTAGGACTTATTGTCAGACAAGAGTGAAGTTTTGCACTTTGGGAGGATTAACCAGGGCTGGTCTTACAAAGTGAACGGTAGGGCATTGAGGAGTGTGGTAGAACAGAGGGATCTGGGGATATCGGTCAATCATTCGTTGAAAGTGGTGTCACGGGTAGATAGAGTTGTAAAGAAAACTGGCACTTTGGCCTTCATAAATCAAAGTATTGAGTACAGGAGAGGGGATGTTGTATAAGACATTGGAGAGGCCTAATTTGGACTATTGTGTGCAGTTTTGGTCATTTAAAGGAAAGATATAAACAAGGTTGAAAGAGTACAGGGAAAATTTACAAAGGTGAAGCGTTGTCTGGAGGACCAGAGTCATAAGATTGAATAGGTTAGGACTTTATACCTTGGGACATAGAAGATTGAGGGGAGACTTGATAGAGGTTGGGTGGGACTACAATCAGAGGGGTTAAGGGTGAAAGGTTAAGTTTAAGAGGAGCATGAGGGGAAACTTCTTCACTCAGAGGGCGGTGAGAGTGTGGAATGAGCTGCCAGTGGAAGTGGTGAATGTGAGCTTGATTTCAACATTTAAGGGAAATTTGGATAGGGACATGGATGGAGTGATATGGTCCCAGTGCAGGTCAATGGGAATAGGCAGTTTAAATGGTTTTGGCATGAATTAGATCGGCTGAAGGGTCTGATTCTGTGCTATCCTGCTCTGTAGGGCACATAATGATGATAAGTATTTTTATTTATAAACTGCAATGTATACACAATAAAGACAATCTCCATCTTTAACTGAATACAGCACCATTAGATTCCGATTCACATGTACATTGAAAGATACAGTGAAATGCCTCCTTTCCTGTCAGATTCCTCTTCCCTCAACCCTTTAGCTTTCCTACGCACTTGGGCTTCACCCATCGCCTTCTGAGACTGACCCACGAGCCTCAAACTGCAGTGACCCCAGGCCCCCGTGACTCCTTTGTGCTCCGAACCTTACTGCTCAGCATTCCCAAAGAGCGTGGCGAGGCTGATGGGATGAGGATACAATGGCACACTGGGAGACCCATTCCCAAAGCCGAGCCAAAAAGAGTTAACTGCGTCTGCTGGTTAATACACAGAGCATGCAATGCAAGAACCAGCTTGTTTGTCAGACAGCAATACATATTTTTTAAAAAATTCACTGAAGGAACTCAGCAGGTCAGGCAGCCATCTGTGGAGGCAGATAGAGGATCAACACTTCAGCTCAATGCCCTATGTCATGACCAGAATCGTTCACCATCTCTCTGCCTCTACAGATGCTGGCCGACCCTCCAAGTTCCCTTGCCTCTTCTATGGTGGGGTAGAGGTTAGCGCATCGCTTTCCGACGCGGGCAAGATCAGGGTGCAATTCCTGCCACTGTAAGGAGTTTGTATGTTCTCCCTGTGACAGTGTGGGCTTCTTCTAGGTGCTCCCACAGCCCGAAAATGTACAGGCTAGGGTTCGTGAGTTGTGGGCATGCCACGTTGGCACTGGAAGCATGGCGACAGTGTGCTGGGCACGTCCTGTGCCGTATCTCAAATAAAATAATTAAACAAAACTTGCAGTGAAATGTGTCATTTGAACTGTGGTGACTTCGGAGTGGCGGAGGAGGAGCTGCATACCCTCTCACAGCTGGGTTATGTGCCTGTATTTGCGGTACGGTGTCCCAGTCTGGTCGCCTCATTATAGGAAGGATGTGAAAGCTTTAGAGAGGGTGCAGAGGAGATTCACCAGGACGCTACCTGGATTAGAGAGGGTGCAGAGGAGATTCACCAGGATGCTGCTTGGATTAGAGAGGGTGCAGAGGAGATTCACCAGGACGCTACCTGGATTAGAGAGGGTGCAGAGGAGATTCACCAGGACGCTACCTGGATTAGAGAGGGTGCAGAGGAGATTCACCAGGACGCTACCTGGATTAGAGAGGGTGCAGAGGAGATTCACCAGGATGCTGCTTGGATTAGAGAGGGTGCAGAGGAGATTCACCAGGACGCTACCTGGATTAGAGAGGGTGCAGAGGAGATTCACCAGGACGCTACCTGGATTAGAGAGGGTGCAGAGGAGATTCACCAGGATGCTGCTTGGATTAGAGAGGGTGCAGAGGAGATTCACCAGGACGCTACCTGGATTAGAGAGGGTGCAGAGGAGATTGACCAGGATGCTGCCTGGATTAGAGAGGGTGCAGAGGAGATTCACCAGGACGCTGCCTGGATTAGAGAGGGTGCAGAGGAGATTGACCAGGATGCTGCCTGGATTAGAGAGGGTGCAGAGGAGATTCACCAGGACGCTGCCTGGATTAGAGAGGGTGCAGAGGAGATTCACCAGGACGCTACCTGGATTAGAGAGGGTGCAGAGGAGATTGACCAGGATGCTGCCTGGATTAGAGAGGGTGCAGAGGAGATTCACCAGGACGCTGCCTGGATTAGAGAGGGTGCAGAGGAGATTCACCAGGATGCCCCCTGGATTAGAGAGGGTGCAGAGGAGATTCACCAGGATGCCCCCTGGATTAGAGAGGGTGCAGAGGAGATTCACCAGGATGCTGCCTGGATTAGAGAGGGTGCAAAGGAGATTCACCAGGATGCTGCCTGGATTAGAGAGGGTGCAGAGGAGATTCACCAGGATGCTGCCTGGATTAGAGAGGGTGCAGAGGAGATTCACCCGGATGCTGCCTGGATTAGAGAGGGTGCAGAGGAGATTCACCAGGATGCTGCCTGGATTAGAGAGGGTGCAGAGGAGATTCACCAGGATGCTGTCTGGATTAGAGAGGGTGCAGAGGAGATTCACCAGGACGTTGCCTGGATTAGAGAGGGTGCAGAGGAGATTCACCAGGATGCCCCCTGGATTAGAGAGGGGGCAGAGGAGATTCACCAGGATGCTGCCTGGATTAGAGTGGGTGCAGGGGAGATTCACCAGGATGCTGCCTGGATTAGAGAGGGTGCAGAGGAGATTCACCAGGATGCTGCCTGGATTAGAGAGGGCGCAGAGGAGATTCACCAGGATGCTGCCTGGATTAGAGAGGGTGCAGAGGAGATTCACCAGGATGCTGCCTGGATTAGAGAGGGGGCAGAGGAGATTCACCAGGATGCTGCTTGGATTAGAGGGTGCAGAGGAGATTCACCAGGATGCTGCCTGGATTAGAGTGGGTGCAGGGGAGATTCACCAGGACGTTGCCTGGATTAGAGAGGGTGCAGAGGAGATTCACCAGGACGCTGCCTGGATTAGAGAGGGTGCAGAGCAGATTCACCAGGACGCTGCCTGGATTAGGGAGGGTGCAGAGGAGATTCACCAGGACGCTGCCTGGATTAGAGAGGGTGCAGAGGAGATTCACCAGGATGCTGCCTGGATTAGAGAGGGTGCAGAGGAGATTCACCAGGATGCTGCCTGGATTAGGGAGGGTGCAGAGGAGATTCACCAGGACGCTGCCTGGATCAGAGAGGGTGCAGAGGAGATTCACCAGGATGCTGCCTGGATTAGAGAGGGTGCAGAGGAGATTCACCAGGACGCTGCCTGGATTAGAGAGGGTGCAGAGGAGATTCACCAGGACGCTACCTGGATTAGAGAGGGTGCAGAGGAGATTGACCAGGATGCTGCCTGGATTAGAGAGGGTGCAGAGGAGATTCACCAGGACGCCGCCTGGATTAGAGAGGGTGCAGAGGAGATTCACCAGGATGCCCCCTGGATTAGAGAGGGTGCAGAGGAGATTCACCAGGATGCCCCCTGGATTAGAGAGGGTGCAGAGGAGATTCACCAGGATGCTGCCTGGATTAGAGAGGGTGCAGAGGAGATTCACCAGGATGCTGCCTGGATTAGAGAGGGTGCAAAGGAGATTCACCAGGATGCTGCCTGGATTAGAGAGGGTGCAGAGGAGATTCACCAGGATGCTGCCTGGATTAGAGAGGGTGCAGAGGAGATTCACCAGGATGCTGCCTGGATTAGAGAGGGTGCAGAGGAGATTCACCAGGATGCTGTCTGGATTAGAGAGGGTGCAGAGGAGATTCACCAGGATGCTGTCTGGATTAGAGAGGGTGCAGAGGAGATTCACCAAGACGTTGCCTGGATTAGAGAGGGTGCAGAGGAGATTCACCCGGATGCTGCCTGGATTAGAGAGGGTGCAGAGGAGATTCACCAGGATGCTGCCTGGATTAGAGAGGGTGCAGGGGAGATTCACCAGGATGCTGCCTGGATTAGAGAGGGTGCAGAGGAGATTCACCAGGATGCTGCCTGGATTAGAGAGGGTGCAGAGGAGATTCACCAGGATGCTGCCTGGATTAGAGAGGGTGCAGAGGAGATTCACCCGGATGCTGCCTGGATTAGAGAGGGTGCAGAGGAGATTCACCAGGATGCTGCCTGGATTAGAGAGGGTGCAGAGGAGATTCACCAGGATGCTGTCTGGATTAGAGAGGGTGCAGAGGAGATTCACCAGGACGTTGCCTGGATTAGAGAGGGTGCAGAGGAGATTCACCAGGATGCTGTCTGGATTAGAGAGGGTGCAGAGGAGATTCACCAGGACGTTGCCTGGATTAGAGAGGGTGCAGAGGAGATTCACCAGGATGCCCCCTGGATTAGAGTGGGTGCAGGGGAGATTCACCAGGATGCTGCCTGGATTAGAGAGGGTGCAGAGGAGATTCACCAGGATGCTGCCTGGATTAGAGAGGGCGCAGAGGAGATTCACCAGGATGCTGCCTGGATTAGAGAGGGTGCAGAGGAGATTCACCAGGATGCTGCCTGGATTAGAGAGGGTGCAGAGCAGATTCACCAGGATGCTGCCTGGATTAGAGAGGGTGCAGAGGAGATTCACCAGGATGCTGCCTGGATTAGGGAGGGTGCAGAGGAGATTCACCAGGACGCTGCCTGGATTAGAGAGGGTGCAGAGGAGATTCACCAGGATGCTGCCTGGATTAGAGAGGGTGCAGAGGAGATTCACCAGGATGCTGCCTGGATTAGGGAGGGTGCAGAGGAGATTCACCAGGACGCTGCCTGGATTAGAGAGGGTGCAGAGGAGATTCACCAGGATGCTGCCTGGATTAGAGAGGGTGCAGAGGAGATTCACCAGGATGCTGCCTGGATTAGGGAGGGTGCAGAGGAGATTCACCAGGACGCTGCCTGGATCAGAGAGGGTGCAGAGGAGATTCACCAGGACGTTGCCTGGATTAGAGAGGGTGCAGAGGAGATTCACCAGGACGTTGCCTGGATTAGAGAGGGTGCAGAGGA
The DNA here is from genome assembly GCF_030144855.1 of Hypanus sabinus. Lineage (NCBI taxonomy): Eukaryota > Metazoa > Chordata > Chondrichthyes > Myliobatiformes > Dasyatidae > Hypanus > Hypanus sabinus. The sequence continues at coordinate 32,383,311 of NC_082736.1, forward strand.
GATTCACCAGGATGCTGCTTGGATTAGAGAGCTCATCTTAAGAGGAGAGGTTGTGCGAGCTGGGGCTTTTTTCTTTAAAGAGGTGACTTGATAGAAGTATACAAGAGCATAGAGTGAGTAGACAGGGGCAGCCAGAGACTCTTTCCCAGGGTGGATATGGCTAATACTAGGGAGCATATTTGTAGGTGCTGGAGGGGCATGATAGGTGGTTCATTCCTTCTCTCCCCCCCCCCCCAATAGGTGCATGGAGCGCCCTGCCAGGGTTGGGGGTATTACAGAAAGAGCAGGGTTTCCCCAACCTTTTTTATGCCATGTAGCCTTACCATTAATTGAGGAGTCCACGGTATGAGGAGGATTTAAGAAACTCTTAGATAGTCCTCTGTTTATCTATCATTCAGGTGGAATGATAGGAGAGAATGGTTAGATGGGTCTTAGAGTGGGTTGAAAGATCGGCCCACCATCATGGATTGAAAGGTCTGTACTGTTCCTCCATATTCTATGCCCTCACTATTCCAAGGACTCACACAGCGAGGTTCTGAACATTCACACAGAATCCTGCTCTTTGCCAGTAACAAAACCAGCCTTCTCATTCCCCAGAGGCCGCCTTTTCTCACATCAGCATTTGACAATTGCCATGCACCGTCGCCCGCGATCACTCCCACCAGGACGGCAGACGCCTGGCCAGGCAACCCCGAGACGCGTGGGGGGAATCAATGCACGCAAATGAAATTCAGCCACGTTTTATTTAGAAATCAGAGGGTTAAACTAATTGGGAGCTGGTTGAAGAATTGCCCAAGACAAAGAATTTAAACATTTACCCATTAGGACTAAACAAAAATTTTGCCTGGAAGCAGCCAAGCTGGACTCTTGCCGCCTTTGAGCTTTACCTGAAGTACGACCGACTCCAACAACAGAGATAACTAGGCACTCCAAACGGCCGCGCCAGCGAGGAGCAAGGTCTCTCGACGAGGGTGGCGGGTGTTTTGGTCCCCGATCTGTTGTGTGTGTGTTTTTTTTTTAAAAAAAAAGAAAGCGGAAGGGATAGATGGGACCAAAGACGAAGAACACATTGGCACTTCAAACACTCCCTGGGACAAGGACAGCACAAGTAAGACACAGAAGAAAACTTGCTCGACACCAGTGCGCCAGGCAAACCTGCAGCAGGGTTAGGACAGAGGACGGGCAAGGACGTTGGCCTGTGAAGTGCAGGGGATTCAGGCTCACGATGAGCAGTTAAGTGACCATTTTCTCTCCTGTAGCATGGCATTCTTGCATCAGGTAAAGGTGCATTTATAAATAACAAGCAGCAGAGGGGAGTTAATATTCCGGGTCCAAGACCTTTAAGTGCTAGTAAACCAGTACATCACTTTCCCCTGCAGGTGCTGCCTGACCTGCTGAGTATTACCAGTAGTTCGTCTGGATTGAACTAGCCCTGGAGAGCTGGCAATTGCAAGACACCTTCTTGCAATCGGTTTTTAAGATGGCAAGCGGACCTCTGGCTTCCAAGGCTCATCTTCAGGGGGCAGAATCAAGTTGGGGGGGGGGGGAAGAATTCACAGAGGGAAGCGTTGATTCGGGGAGGGGATCATCTAGTCCTGCACAGAGTCAACACCGGGAGAGTTAAGAGTCAACTGTAGTGGGGGTGGGGGGGGGGGTGGGAGAAGGTCACAACAGAGGAGGTGGGGGGGGGGGTCTATCTGCAGTGAGAGTTCGAGTAGTTGCAAACTTATGACAGGCCTCCCCGCCCACCCTGTACAGATTCTCCGGGGTTGGGTGAGAGTGATAATGCATGCACCCTTAAATCGGTGGGAGAAAGGTCAGAATGCAGGAACTCTTGCTGTCCGCTGAGCCTGTCGCCAAATTGTTGGGGTGCTTAAGACTCAAGACAAAATTTTTTAAAATGAGGAAAAAAAAACTGGCAGCAAACAGGACTGCCCCAGCCCCAAAAACAATGGGAACATGATGATGAACCAAGGGGTGAACTGTACCTCAAAATACACACGCGCGCACGCACACACACGCACACAGTGGAAACAATTAACTACTGTTCTTCTCGCAACGTGCTCAGGCAGTTTCTCAGGAGCAGCAGGTTGGCCTGGAAGGGGGGAGAAAAGGAAAAATAATGAAAAACATCGCCCTGTTTCCAAAACGCCTCGCAGCTTGCTGTGCTGCTGAAGCGCCTTTCTCTTTGCAAAAAAATATTTTTACAGATCAAGAGTTTAACCGGGGGAAGATTCGTGCCGTTGGGTTGGAGGCTACCCAGAGGAAATAAGAGGAGTTGCTCCTCCAACTGAGGGGGCCCTCATTGTGGCAGAAGGGGAGGACATGGACCCCCAGTGGTTTGAGTGTGTTACAAATATTCAACCTCAGTCCTTAGATGTCTTAAAAAAATTGAGAGAGAATTTCAGAACTCAGGGCTAGAGGCAGAATGGGAGGGCAGGTGGGTCACGCAGACCAAACAGGTCAAAGGGTAGAGGTCAGACTAGGAGTGGTCCTGGGTCAGGGCTAACAACCCCGACTGGCCAAACAAAACTGGTACAGAAACAGCAATGGAGAATCCTTCTACATCTCAGTGTGACGGTATTCCTGAGTCTCCACCTGGGACTTGCCAGACTGACAGGGGTGAAAACCGAGAGGAAGCTACTGACGTGGTGAAGGAAACCCTGAACAGCAGAGATGGGGAAGCTTCATTGCTGCCCCAAACGTCAGTGGCGTAACTGGGGGTAAGGAAGTAAAGGCTTTTAAAACAAAGGTGGGAAAATTTAAAAACACTGAGGGAACATTTAAAAAAATACTTAATTGAGGATCAGAGCATGATAGCAAAATTAAATAAACCGCTGTAACAAGAGATTCTGCAAAGGTTGGAAATCCCAGAGCAACACACATACAAAAAAATGCTGGAGGAACTTGGCAGGTGGGCAGAATAAACAGTCGAAGGGCCGAGACCCTTCATCGGGACTGAGAAGGACGAGGGAAAGATGCCAGGATGAAAAGGTGGGGCGGGCGGGTGGGGGGGGGGGAAAGAGGCTATGTGGAAGGTGATAGGTGAAGTCAGGTGGGTGGGAAAGGTCAAGGGCTGGTGAAGAAAGGATATGATAGGGAGAGGAGAGTGGACCGTGGGAGAAAGGGGACCCGGGAGAAGTTATAGGCAGGCGAGAAGAAGTGAAAGGCCAGAGTGGGGAATGGGGGAAAGGGCAGGAACATCCACCGGAAGGAGAAATTGATACTCACGCCATCAGGTTGGAGGCTACCCAGACAAAACTCCTGCACCCTGAAGGTGTCACCAACTTGGCACAAGAGGCCATGGATTGACACACTGGAATGGGAATGGAAATTAAACATCTGGCCACCGCGAAGTCCTCTTGTGATGCAAGTTGTGGAAATGCTCGGAGGTGGGCGGGGAGGGGGAGGGAAGGGGTACAAGCTGACAGGTGACAGATGGGATCAGATTGGGGGGGTGGGGGGGAGAGAGTTGAAGCCGGAAAGGGCTGAAGAAGGGTCTCGGAACAAAACGTCGACTGTTTATTTCCGTCTCTAGATGCTGCCTGACCTGCTGAGCTCAAGACAACAAGCAGAGATCTACCAAAAAAAAACACCACCACACACAAATTGGATCTGGGTGTCTCCAGCAAGGCAAGGTGTTATTATCCTTCCGAATGCCCCTTGAGAAGGGAGGCAGAGGCAAGATTCTCCGCATGGAACTTGCACGCTCTCCCCATGACCACGTGGGATTCCTTCAGGTGCTCCAGTTTCCTCCAGAGTCGAAAGGCAGACGTATGAGATAGGGTTAGTGAATTTTGGGTATGCCATGTTGGTGCCAGGAACTCGGTGACCCTTGCGGACTGCCCCCAGCACCTCCTCGGGCTGCGCTGCTTGTTGATGCAAATGACGCACTTCACTGTGTTTTAATGTACAAAAAAAAAGCTGATTTATGTCTTTAATCAGGTACGTGGATAGGAAGGGTCTAGAGCAGCAGTTCCCAACTGTTTTTTTAAAAATGCAATGTACTGATACCATTAAGCAAGGGGGTCAATGGACCCCAGGTTGGGAATCCCTGATTCAGAGGGAGACAAACCAAATGGGATTAGCTTAAATGGGAATCTTGGCTGGCAGAGAGCAGATGGGCAAAAAGGGCCTGAGTCTGTGCTGTGACTGAAATTTCTCGACAGAGGGGCGTGATAACACATTGCGATTGACGGTCAATCTCGATCCCAATGAATGATTGGGGCGGGCTGGACTCAAAGGGCTGACCGGACACTTGTTTATTTCTCTGCAGATATTAATTGCAAAGGTAGTTCGATTTAAAGATTTTAAAGACTCTGTTTACTTGTCACGGGTTCATTGAAACGTACATCTTCCTTCCCTGCACCGCAAAAGGCGAGGTTTCCCCAGTTGCCTCCTATTTCAATTTGACTTTCTGACGTGGCCTCCTCTACTTCAAAACAAGGCTAGACTCAGGTTGGAGGAACAACACCTCGTATTCCATCTGGGTTAGCCGCCAACCTGATGGCATGAACATCGATTTCTTGAACTTCTGGTAATTTCTCCCCTCTCCCTCATTTCGCTTTTTCTCCTATTCTGGTTCCCCCGTCACCCTATCTCTTCTCATGTGCCCATGCCCTCTCCTGGTTCCCCTCTCCTTCCCTTTCGCCCGTGGTCCACTCTCCTCTCTAATCAGACTCCTTCCTCTCCAGTCCTTTACCTCTTCCACCCATCATCTCCCAGCTTCTGACATCATTCCCTCTCTCCCACCCACCTGGCAGCTTGTCCTCCTCCCCCTTCCTTCTCCTCCCTCTCCAGTCCTGAGGAAGGGTCTCGGCCCAAAATTCCAACTGTTTATTCCCCTCCATGGATGCTGCCCGACCTGCTCTTCCTCCAGCGTTTTGTGTCTACTGCTCTGGATTCCCAGCGTCTGCAGAAACGTGTTATCTGCGTCAACAATCAACACAGTCAGCGGACTGTGCTGACGTTAGCCTGCAAGTGTCGCCATGTTCCCAGCGCCAACGTAGCAGGCCAACCCTAACTCGCGTGTCTTTGGAATGTTTGAGGAATCCGGAGCACATGGTCAGATTTGCCTTAGAGCACATGGTGGAGGGACAGTGCTACCTCTGGATTTTCAATACCCACCTTAGCGTGTTTCAGCTGCAGTTCGGTCATCTCGATCATGTTTTTTCTGAAGGCGGAGACTCTGCGAACTTTGAAGTCTGTGAGTTCTGCGGAGGAAGCAAATGGAGGTGAGACTGGCAGAGACAGAGTCGTACCTGGGGGGGGGGGGGGGGGAAATTTCACAAACACACACACAGACCCTCACTGGGGGACAGATCTCACACACACAGACACACAACTCTGACTGGTTACACCCTCCCACCCCAACAGGGACAGGACGCAAACCCCCTCCCAAGATTCTACCCCTCACCCATTCACCAACCCCCGCCACATCAGCCGGATGTGGGAGGAGAGGGAAACCCAGGCAGTCACAGGGAATGACGGCACAGGACAGGCTCTTCGGCCCACAATGATGTGCTGACCCTTTAACCTACTCCAGGATCGATCTAACCCTTCCCTCCCACGTATCCTTCCACTTTTCCTATCATCCATGAGCCCAAGAGTCTCTGAAACATCCTTAATGTACCACCGCTCCTGGCAGCGCATCTCAGACACTCTGTGTAAAAAAAAAAAATACCCCAGACATCTCTCCTACACTTTCCTCCAATCATCTTAAAATTGTGCTCCCTGGCAAGATGTCTCTGGCTGCCCACTCGACCCGTGCCTCAATCTACGATGGAGAACATGCAAACTCCACACAGACAGCGCCAGAGGTTGGGATTGAACTTGGATCTGTGAGCAGCGGCTGTACCTGGAGTGACTGTGATTAACAAGGCCCCAGTTTCCTCCCACGTCCCACAGACGTGTGGGTCGGTGAGTTATAGTGGCCGCTGTAGCTTAGTCAAGTGGCAGGGAAGATTGGAAGGGGGATGACGACCGATGTGCAAGGGGAGAATAAGAGATGGAAGGGCGAGAGAGCGAATGTGAATTGGTGAATGTGAATGTGAGCGAATTGGTGCAAACCCTTGCTCTGTGCTTGAAGGCCAGTGATATGGACAGGAATAAAGGACACCCATCGTTGTTCCAGCATGTGCTCAGAGTTTGAACCACAGGGTCTCATCATCGGCTGGTCCAGGGACCGATACTGAAGGTCTATTAGAAGTTGGGAAGTTGTAGCCTGATGCCCGAAAGCTGGAGGCCATTTTGGGCCAAGACCCTCCAACTTCCAATCGACCTCCAGTATTGAGTCGGTTCCAATGAGTACTTCCGCCTGAAGACCGGAGGCCCAGAAGTCTGACCTGGAGTTGGAGGACTGTCCGCATGGGGGTGGGAGAGAGGAAAGGAGCCTGTTTTGTTTCTTGTTGTTCTGTTGAGTGCTATGCTGGCGCCATTTGCCGGCTGCCCCCAGCGTGTCCTTGGGTGCGTTGGTTTCAAGTGCAAACGATGCATTTCGCTGTGTTTCGATAAACAAGTCTAAATCTAAATCTCAACACTCCCCCCCCCCCCCCCCCCACACATTAGACAAGGCACATGGTTGAAAGAGAAAAGAGGGTCATGTGGGAGGGCAAGATTGATTTTAGAGTAGGGGAAAAGCCCGGCATAACACCGTGGGTCTGTAGGTGCCAAGGAATATTCAGGACTTGGGGTGTACCGCAAAATATTAATTCAGGAACTAATTTCAGCAACCAATCTTTAAACCTGAACGTGGACTGTAGATTACATTTAAAATGCAGCTCTGGACAATAAGTTCCCAGAGCTGGGAGCAGGTAGATTGAAAAACCAGACAATGCCGATTCAACATTCGCTTTGGTTGTCTGGAGTGTGGGTGTGGAAGAGGTGGTGGGACAGTTGCATGTAATTCAAAGGAAGCATTGTAAATATGGAATTGCCCCTCAGCATATAAAATGTCACGCAATATTGGGTCGAACAGGCCTCTCCCTTCAAAGAGCGTCTCATTTTGGCTGAGCAGAAGGCTACTTCATATCGAACAGCTACTTCTTACTGGCGATTTAGTTCACATTGCAAAGGTAGGGATGGCAATACTCCAGGTCCCATAACTGGTGGACAAACTCAAGCAGTCTTTCAGTCACACACAAGTTTCTCTCTCTCACACACAATATTGAAAGGACTAGATGTTGTGGATGTTGAGAAATTGTTTCCCATAGTGGGCGAGTCTGGGACTGGAATAGAAGATGTCGCTTTAGAATGGACATGGGGAGGAATCCCTTTAGCCAGAGGGCGGTGAATCTGTGGAATTCATTGCCACAGACGGCTGTGCAGGCCAGGTCGTTGGGTATATTTAAAGTAAAGGTTGATAGGATCTCGATTAGTCAGAGCATCAAAAGTTATGGGGAGAAGGCGAGAGAATGGGATGAAGAGGGAAATCAGCCATGTACGGCAGACTCGATGGGTCAGATTCTGCGCCTATCTTGTAGTCTTACCTTGCTTGGCTGACTCAGAGAGCTTCTCAAACCGCTGGCAGGAGAGCTGCTGGCTGGTTTCGGCCTGCTTCACGTCCTTGTTTTTCATGCGGGCCCGGTCCAGGGCTTTGTTGGCGTTCTCGTAATCGGACAGGGCGCGCGCGCGCCGGTACAGGAGGTCCTAAAGAGTTAACGACAGGGCAGCTGAACTCACCTGGCCAAAGGGATGCTTCAGCCAGAGGTTAACGCAGAAAACAAGTTACACACACACACACACTGAATACTTGAACTTAGCAGTCAGGAGAGGAATAAACAGTCGACATTTTGGGCTGAGACCCTTCCAAGGGTGGTGTTTGAACCCACACATCTAACATATCCACTCTTTATTCCTCCCCATAGATGTTGCCTGATCTGCCGAGTTCCTCCAGTATTTTGTGTGTGCGCGCGTGTATGTGATGCTCTGTATTTCTAGCATCTTTCAAAAAAAAAATACTCCCAGGCCAGAGGTCATAAGATTGTAGCATTCAGAAAAGGCCTTGAATTGACAGGGCGCAGAAAAGAATAAAAATATTTTAAAGATTAGCTTTATTAGTGATGTACACACTGTCAAATGTGTTGTTTGTGTCAACGACAAACACAGTCCGAGGATGTGCTGGGGGCAGCCCACAAGGGTTACCGAGCTTCCTGTCCCAACACAGCACACCCACGACTTACTAACCCCGAACTCACTTGTCTTTGGAATGTGGGAGGAAACCGGAGCACCCGGAGGAAACCCACGCATTTACAGGGAGAGCGTACAGACAGCAGCGGGAATTGAACCCAGGTCTCTGGTGCCGTAAAGAGTTGTGCTAACTGCTGGGCTACAGCAATGCCCTGACCCACGACCCCTTTTCGGATCCCTCAGAGTTCTGTCAAAGGGTCAACTCGAAATGTCGTGCCTGCCCTGCTGAGCACTTTTGGCCCTTGGTTTTTCTATCGTAGACAACTCGCTTGTTCTTATTTTCTGTGTTCTAACAAACGCAGGAGTGAATCTCGTTTACTTTCGGTATCACCTTCTCTGTCTGTGCTGCCACCTTGAGTCTGTGGACTTGTACAGAAATCCTTCTGTTCCCTAATAGTTCAAAGGCCCTATGAGCCTTCACATAGGACTAGAATATAAAAGCAAGGATGTAATGTTGGGGCTTTATAAAGCACCGGTGGGGCCTCATTTGGTGTACTGCCAACAGGTTTGAGCCCCTTGTCCAAGAAAGGATGTGCTGAAACTAGAGAGGGTTCAAAGGAGGTTCACAAAAATTATTCCAGGATTGAATTGCTTGTCATATGAAGAGCGTCTGATGGCTCTGAGCCTGTATTCACTAGAATGAGCGGTGACCTCATTGAAACCTATTGAATGGTGAAAGGGCTCGACAGCGTGGATGTGGAGAGGATGCTTCCTGTGGTGGGAGTCGAAGATCAGAGGACTCAGCCTCTGAATATAGGGGAACGGAGATGAGGAGGAACCTCTTTAGCCAGAGAGTGGTGAATCTGTGGAATTCGTTGTCACAGGCAGCTATGGGGGCCGAGGTTGATTGATCCTTGATTGGTCAGGGCATGAAGGGATTCGGAGAGAAGGCAGGAGATTGGGGCTGAGAAGGAAATTCAATCAGCTAAGATGAAATGGTTGAGAAGACTCGATGGGCCAAATGGCCTAATTCTGTTCCTATATCCTATGTTCAACCTACCCTTACTAGTCCCCTACAGAGATCATCAAGTTCAGTTTATTGTCATTCAACTGTCGAGAGTGTGAATGTCGCTCAACACCGAACTGTCCCCACAACCAACGGACTCACTTTCAAGGAGTCTTCATCTCACGCTCTCAACGTTTATCGCTTGGGTAGCACGATAGCATAGCGGCTAGCACAACGGTTTACAGTACCAGCTGTCCCCGTGATTAGGCCAGGGTTCAATACACGTCATTGCCTGTGAGGAGTTCCTACATCTCCCTGGGACAGCGTGGGTTTCCTCTGGGTGCTCTGGTTTCCTCCCACAGTCCAAAGGCGTATCGGTTGGCGGGTTAATTGCTCATTGTAAACTGTCCTGGGGTCAAATCAGGAGGCGATTCTGGAGGCGTTTCTCGGATTTACTGTGTATGCCCACAAGAAAACAAATCTCAGGGTTGATATACATGGACTCTGATAAATAATTTACTTTGAACTTTTTTTTTAAAATCACCAAACAAAATATTCTTCCAGACCAAGGTACACTACAAAGTATATATAACCTACCCACACAAAGTAATATTGCTACAAATAAATTAACAAATAATAAGGCGCATTTACGACTTGTCAGGACTAAGTCGTCTCCCATGGGTCTAACTCATCTTGCCAACTGATCAATATTATCCTGGACCCGAGTGCAATGTTAAATACCGTAGTACTTCAGTAACACACACAAAACGCTGAAGGAACTCAGCAGGCCAGGCAACGTCTCTAGATAGGAATAAACGTTACAGGACGAGACCCTTCATCAGAACTGGAAAGGAGGGGGAAAAGAAGGTTGTGGGGGGGGGGGGGAAAGAAGGGTAGGAGTACAAGCTGATAGGTGAATCCAGGTGAGGGGGGAGGGCTGTTGAAATAAGAATCTGGGGGGGAGGTGTGATAGGTGGAGAAGGTAAAGGGCTTAAGGAAGAATCTGGTAGGAGGAGAGGAGAGTGGACTGTAGGGGAAAAGGGGACCTAGAAGGAGGTGATGGGCAGATGAAGAGGAGGGGAATCAGGATGGGGAATGGAAGAAGATGCAGAAAAATTAGCAGAAGCTAAAGAAACCGAACGTTCAGGATGGAATACGAGGTACTGCTCCCCCAACCTGAGAGGGAGAAACTAAAATTTGAGGCCAGTGTTATCCTGTACCCTGGGTTGCACCACGGCCTGGTACGGAAGCACTGGTGCCCAGGAATGGAAAAGGGCCACGGAAAGTGGTGAACATCACAGGCAGAGCCCTCCCCTCCAGCGAGCGCGTTTATATGGAACGCTGCCACAGGAAAGCAGTATCCATCATCAAGGACACCCCCACCCCACCATCCAGGCCATTCTCCCTTCTTGCTATGACCACTGGCATCCCCACAGCAGTGGTGAGGGGATGGGGAAAACCCATCAATACCACCTCACTATTTTTGCTCCCTTCTCACACTACTTATTTAATAAAATTTTTCATAATAGAGTTTTTTGTAATACTTATTTCACTGTAGCGCTGCTGCAAATTAAGAAGCTTCACAACACAAGTCAGATTTTGATTCTGGGTAGGGATTAATCAAATGTCATTTTTTTTGAGCGAGAGATCCCTTCTAAGCAAGTCCGAAGAGATAAACTCTATTGGCAAGGATGGTTTTGATCTTCGTAATGTCACACATGGGGGAGCTGATCCTGAAGTTTGTCTGGTGCTGCCCTCTAGTGTTTGAACAGTGGAAAAACAAGCCGGACCAGGACAACTTGCCATCAATTGGCACTCAGGGACTTGGGCTACAATATATTTTTCTTTGAGAAACTGTAATCACACGTGCTGTGCGCTGTATGCTGCGGGTAATGTGTTTTTCACCTTGGTCCCAGAGGGACGCTGCTGCGCCAAGGCACGACTCGAGTAGCAGCAGTACTCTCAATGGATATGATTAAATATTCCCTTTTCAGCCCGGTACAGCTAAAAAAGCATGACTGCTCCCAAGGCCAGTACAGTCAACAAAGATGTCTTAATGCGTTTAAATGAACTATTGCTGCTTGAAACTGACAGAAACAACACCGATTGTGGTCGGAAGTGCCCGCGGAGGACACCTTGGACATAGATCAAGATTACGAGTGTGTTTTTAGACTCCCTATACCAACTATCTTGCTGGCGAAAGTGCAGTCTCAATTGAAGATCTCAAAGCTAGGGTACTGAATCAGAGGGACATTAGGACCGCTTGTGTCCTTTGTTTTAATGAATTCTGGTTAATCCCTTCTGTACCTGGTGCAGCGATCCAGATCGCCGGGTTTACTATGCACCGTCAGGAGAGATCTATAGAATCTCTCAAAAGCAGAGGTGGAGGAGTGTGCCTCGTGATCAGCTCTTCTTGGTGCACAAACATATCAGTGCTGTCCCAATTCTGCTCACCAGACCTGGAATATCCAGCAGTAAAGTATTAGCCTGTTTACCTACCACAGGAGTTCTCTGGGGTCATTTTGGTAGCAGTTTACATTCCACCTCAGGCCAATGTCAAGCAGGCTTTAGATGATCTGAGTAATGGAACAGTGCACCCTTACACGTTCACCATTGTTTCAACCAGGCCAGTCTGAAAAAACCTCGAAGCAACTACCATCAACAGATCACTTGCAATACCAGAGGAAACAACACACTGGACCATTGCTACACCACCATCAAGAATGCCTACCGTGCTATTCCACGCCCTCACTTCAGGAAGTCTGATCTCCTGGCTGCACTTCTACTCCCTGAGTATATGCAGAGACTGAAGACTGCAGCACCAGCAGTGAGGACCAAGAAGGTTTGGACAAGGGAAGCACAGGAGCGCCTACAGGACTGCTTTGAATCGGTGGACTGGACTGTATTCAGGGATTCATCTTCAAATCTGGATGAGTATGCTGCAGTTGTTACCGATTTCATTAAAGCCTGTGTGGATGAGTGTGTGCCTACAAAGACTTGCTGTACATTCCCAAACCAAAAGCCGTGGATGAACCAGGAGGTACGTCATCTGCTGAAGGCAGGATCTGTGGCATTCAAGTCTGGCAACCCAGGCCTGTACCAGAAAACCTGGTATGATTTGCGGAAGACTAGTTTAAAGGCGAAGAGACAATTTGGAACGAGGTTGGAGGCGACATCGGATGGGCAACAACTCTGGCAGGGTTTGTAAGACAAAGCAAAACCCAGTAGCATGAACGGCAGCGATGCTTCACTACCAGATGAACTCGACGCCTTCTATCCACACTTTGAAAGGGAGAACACGACGACGGCTGTGAAGATCCCTGCTGCACCTGATGACCCTGTGGTCTCCGTCTCAGAGGCCGATGTTAAGCTGTCATTAAACAGAGTGAACCATCGCAAGGTGGAAGGCCCCAATGGAGTACCTGGTAAGGCTCTGAAAACCTGTGCCAACCAACAAACTGTGCATTTACAACCTCTCACTGCTATGGATGGAAGTTCCCATTTGCTTCAAAAACAATTGTACCAGTGCCTAAGAAGAATAATGTGAGCTGCCTTAATGACTATCGCCCGGTAGCACTCACATCTACAGTGATGAGATGCTTTGAGAGGTTGGTCATGACAAGACTGAACTCCCACCTCAGCAAGGACCTGGACCCTTTGCAATTTGCCTATCGCCACAATAGGTCAACAGCAGATGTAATCTCAATGGCTCCCCACACGGCCTTAGGCCACTTGGACAACACAAACACCCACGTCAGGAAGGTGTTAATCAACTATAGCTCAGCATTTAATACTATCATTCCATAATTCTGATTGAGAAACTGCAGAACCTGGGCCTCTGCACCTCTCTCTGCAATTGGATCCTCGACTTCCTAACTGAAAGACCACAATCTGTGTGGATTGGTGATAACATCTCCTCCTCACTGACGATCAACACTGGTGCACCTCAGGGGCGTGTGCTTAGCCCACTACTCTACCCTATATACACATGACTCTGTGGCTAGGAATAGCCCAAATATCACCTAAAAATTTACCTCCAATACAACCATTGTTGGTAGAATCCCAGATGGTGACGAGGAGTGAGATATGCCAACTAGTGGAGTAGTACCGCAGCAACAACCTGGCACTCAACGTCAGTAAGACGAAAGAGCTGATTGTGGACTTCAGGAAGGGTAAGACGAAGGAACACATGCCAATCCTCACAGAGGGATCAGAAGTGGAGAGAGTGAGCAGTTTCAAGTTCCTGTGTGTCAAGATCTCTGAGGATCTAACCTGGTCCCAACATATCGACATAGTTATAAAGAAGGCAAGACAGCAGCTATACTTTATTAGAATTTTGAAGAGATTTGTCACGTCAACAAATACACTCAAAAACTTCTATAGTTATACTGTGGAGAGCATTCTGACAGGCTGCATCACTGTCTGGTATGGAGGGGCCACTGCACAGGACCAAAAGAAGCTGCAGAAAGTTGTAAATGTAGTCAGCTCCATCTTGGGTACCAGCCTACAAAGCACCCAGGACATCTTTAGAGAGTGGCGTCTCAGAAAGGCAGGGTCCATTATTAAGGACCTGCAGCACCCAGGGCATGCCCTCTTCTCACTGTTACCATCAGGGAGGAGGTACAGAAGCCTGAAGGCACACAGTCAGCGATTCAGGAACAGCTTCTTCCCCTCTGCCATCAGGGAGGAGGTACAGGAGCCTGAAGGCACACACTCAGCGATTCAGGAAAAGCTTCTTCCCCTCCGCCATCCGACTCCTAAACGGACGTTGAAGCTTTGGACACGGCCTCACTATCCCCCCGCCCCCAGATATGCAGTATTTTTGATTTTGCACTCAATAATCTTCAATTTACATAATTGATTTACTTGTTTATTTATTATTGTTATATTTTATTGATTATCATTTTTCTCTGCATTGCACTGCTGCTCAGTTAACAAATTTTGTGTCACATGCCGGAGATCATAAACCCGATTCTGATTTGATGGCATTCATTTATGGTTCAGTTCTATTTAGGGACCAATGCTCAAACGGCCTTTTGCAGACCCTCTGCACTTTGCAAGCACCCGACCAGTGTACAGCCAGCCCACAGGTACCACCTAACGTCTGCGAGGCCAGCAGTGTGGGTTTATCGGGGGCTGCGGGCACCTTCTGTGTGGGGGACTCTCTACAGAAGCACAGCCCGCCATAACAGGTCGTAATAGGAAGCGGAGAGTGCTGCTGGAGAATCATTTCTGACTGGAACAGCGTGACCAGTGATATACAGCGAGGATTGCATCACTTCACACACTTCTCTGGGCTAGACTCCACCTGTGACTTCTCAGCCTGTCGGTGTCTCTTTTATGACAACTTTCCACACGGTCTACACCACCACCAACCTTCTGCGCCACCTGTAAACTTTCTGATCCACCCTTCCACTCTGAAGCTCTCGCGTGACTTGTCCGCCGATCGTATTTTGCATCCCGTCGAGGGGGCGCTCGACAGGAATCAGGCTTGCTATTGCTGAGACCGGTCGTGAATTTGTTGCTGATCAATGCAAGGGGTGAGAGGGCAGGTGGGGCAAGCAGGAGGGGGAAGAGGGTGCACCCAGCCAAATTCGCTGGCATCCCGTTGAGCCAAGGAGGGACGAGGCGGCAGCTAGTCAGGGTGTAATAGCGGGCGGACTCGACGTTCCGCTTACCTTGGCTGCCTGCGAATCTCTTGTGTAGTATCGCAACAAGTCAGACATCTTCAAGTCTTCGTCCGATGCCACTCGCCCCTCTAATTTCTGGGGAAAGATAGAACCAACAGTTTTTTTTTAATTGAAGCTCTGGTCACAAAAAAAAATGTAAATATGGGGTTGAAGTGAATTGCCAGGACAGCAGGAAAGGGCGTTGGCTGCAGCCGAGCATCACTCTGGGACTTGTACATGTCCAGGACACAGAGGAGGGTTGTGGCTGGTGAGACGCTATTATTACGTGAGATGGCGAAGTCCTGAGTTCATCATCTGCAATGACTTTGTGCTTCCTACCCATCAACGTGTGGGTTTCCTCCCACAGTCCAAGGGCGTACTGGTCAGTAGTTTAAATTGGTCATTGGAAATTGCCCCGTGACTAGGCTAGGGTTAAATCTAGGCTGGAAGGGCCTGTCCTGTAGATAAAATAGGTAAACTGCCTTTTCTCTTAACTCCCCTTCTGGAAAGGTCCATAGGGCTATTAAAATGAGAATTTCACTCCCTATTCAAAGTTTCCTGATCAACCATTCTAGTTAGCACTCCTCCCCCAACCCCCTCCATCCCTGTGCTTTAAGCAACTCTTTAAAAAGCTGCTTACACTGTACACACATGTTGGTATTTACGTGTAGGACTATCAGTACCTGTAAGAGGTGTTAACTGTTCAGGCAAACAAAATGGCTTCTCTGTATTGTTATAATGAAATGGTTTTGCTGGAATGGGTTTCTGTTTCGGGTTATGACTACTGATAAAGGGGGGAACTAACCAATGGAGAATTGTTATGCTATCTTGTCTGTGTAAGCTGAGCTGGAGTTTGCGGTCTTTACTGGGAGGCGAGCGAGGAGGACGGACGAGTGAGGAGCGGGCAGCGGTTCCAGAGCGACGGATGCTGGACGTCGGCGGTTCGGACGGTGGCCGAAGGCTCGGAAGGTCGTTGTGGATGCAACCAGAGGTGTGAGCTCCAACGTATTAAAATATTCTGCGCGCAAACTGATAAATTTATTTGGCGCCTTTAGATTATCTGTTTCTACTAACACATCACCAAGAGATAACTATAAAGTTGAAATTATTGACTCGCTTTTGGGTGTATTGTCTGGTGTTTGTATTGCGAGTGTGTACTGGGGGTGCATCGCACCATTCTCACCCCAAAGTATTGCACTATTGGTGGGGCAATGGCAGTTCGCCCCAGGCGAATGGGAGCCTACTGGGGGCACGGGGGCTACGTACGCACATTTTATTCCACATCTGTACTTTAATCTCTCACTTCATATGCACTCAGTGGCCACTTTGCTAGGTACACCAGCCAGTCACGTGGCAGCAACTCGATGTATAAGAGCCTGCCGACGTGGTCACAAGGTTCAGTTGTTGTTCAGGCTAAATATCAGAACGGGAGGGGGGCAGGGGAAGAAATGTGATCTGAGTTACTTTGACCGTGTTGGTGCCAGACGGGGTGGTTTGAGTATCTCAGGAACGGCTCATCTCCAGGGATTTTTCACACACAACTGACTCCAGAGTTTAGAGAAGATGGTGCAAGAACAACCATCAAGTTTAGTAGCAGTTTTGTGGGTGAAAGTGCCTTGGAGGAGAACTGGTTCAAGCTGACTGGAAGGTGACTGTAACTCGGTGAGATACAACAGTGGTGTGCAGAAGAGTTTCTCTGAACACGTCGAACCTTGGTGGGTGGGTGGGCTACAGCAGACCACACGGGGCTCCACTCCTGCATCTAATAAACTTGTGCACCAGACAAGTAAAGTTGATCTTTGATCTTAAAACATCCTCCCAAAGGGCAATGTGGGAGGGAGGGACTGGGCTGATGCCATGTTTGGGGGGGGGGGGGGGGGGTGTGTGTGTGTGTGTACTTACCCGGAGTTTCTCGAAGAGCTCAGCTAGCTTGAGCAGGTTCCTGTAAGAAAGATGAAAAGAGAGGGATGTTGTCATCAACTAAGGTCAGCACCAGCCCACCACACTCCTCAATCCACCCTGCAGTCACCAAGGGGGCAGGGACAAGAAGCCTTCGTAAGTCACAGTACTGAGTACAGGACTTGGGGTGTTATGTTGAAGTTGTGCATGATGTCGGCAAGGTCTAACTTGGAGTATTAGGGTCAGACACAGAGTGAATCTCCCTCCACACCATCCCATCACACACTCCCGGGGTCAGACACAGAGTGAATCTCCCTCCACACCATCCCATCACACACTCCCGGGGTCAGACACAGAGTGAAGCTCCCTCCACACCATCCCATCACACACTCCCGGGGTCAGACACAGAGTGAATCTCCCTCCACTGTCCCATCACACACTCCCGGGGTCAGACACAGAGTGAAGCTCCCTCCACACCATCCCATCACACACTCCCGGGGTCAGACACAGAGTGAAGCTCCCTCCACACCGTCCCATCACACACTCCCGGGTCAGACACAGAGTGAAGCTCCCTCCACACCGTCCCATCACACACTCCCGGGTCAGACACAGAGTGAAGCTCCCTCCACACTGTCCCATCACACACTCCCGGGGTCAGACACAGAGTGAGGCTCCCTCCACACTGTCCACCGTCCCATCACACACTCCCGGGGTCAGACACAGAGTGAAGCTCCCTCCACACCGTCCCATCACACACTCCCGGGGTCAGACACAGAGTAAAGCTCCCTCCACACCGTCCCATCACACACTCCCGGGGTCAGACACAGAGTGAAGCATCCTCCTCACCGTCCCATCACACACTCCCGGGGTCAGACACAGAGTAAAGCTCCCTCCACACTGTCCCATCACACACTTTCAGGATTCAGACAACAGAGTTGATAGAATATTTACATTTCTCCTGTATGTAGGTAACCAAAACTGCAGACAATACTCTAAATTAGGCCTCGATGTCTTATACAACTTCAACATCCTTTCTTCTGTACTCCATACTTTGATTTAAAGCAGCTAATGTTATGCCCTCGACCACACTCCTCAGTGCCTTGCCGTTCACTGTGTAAGTCTGACCCTGGGTGGTCCTATCGAAGTGCAAAACCTCACACTTGTCTGCATTACATTACGTCTGACATTTTTCAGCCCATTTCTCCAGCTGGTCCAGAACCTGCTGCAAGCCTTGCTAGACTTCCTCACTGTCCACTACACCCCCCAATCTTGGCGTCATCAACAAATTTGCTGACCCAGTTAACCACATTATCCAGTTCATTGATATAGATGACAAACAACAAAGGACCCAGCACTGATCCCTGCAACTCTTCGGTAGTCACAGGCCTCCAGACGGAGAGGCAACCCTCTACTACCACTCTCTGGCTGATCCCACGAAGCCAATGTCTAATCCAATTTACTACCTCACCCTGAATGCCAATCGACTGAACCTTCTTGACCAGCCTCCCATGTGAGACCTTGTCAATGCATCACCACAGTCCACGTAGACAACGTCCACCGTCTTGCCTTCATGAACTTTCCTGTTAACTTCCTCCAAAAACTCTATTGGTTAGACAAGACCCACCATGCATAAAGGCATGCTGACTATCCTTAATCAGTCAACATCTATTCAAATACTTGTATATCTGGTCCCTTAGAATACCAACAACTTCCCTGGTACTGACGTCAGGCTCACCGGCCTACAATTTTCTGGTTTACATTTAGAGTCTTTCTTAAATAAGAAAGCAACATTAGCGATCCTCTCCCCCTCCAGCACATCACCCGTGGCTAAGGATGCTTTAAATCCCTCTGCTAGGCCCTGGCAATTTCTGCGCTTGTCTCCACAGGGTCCAAGGAAACACCTTGCTTGGCTCTGGCGATTTATCCACCCTAGTTTGCCTCAAGGCAGCAAACACTCCTCGGCAATCTGTGTAGGGTCCGTGAAGCTGATGCTGGTTTGCCTCACTTCTACAGACTCCGTGTCCGTCTCCTGAGTAAATACAGATGCAAAATATCCCTTTAAGATCTCTTCTATACATGGATTTCTGTTCTAATCTTCCGGAGGTCCACTTTTGTCCCTTACAATCCTTTTGCTTTTAGCATCCCCTAGGATTGCCCTTCACCTTGCCCGCTAGGGCAGACTCTTTTAGCCCTCCCGATTTCTTTCTCAAGTATTCTCTTGCATTTCTTTTTCTCCACGAGTACCTCAATTCCTACCTGCGATGCACCTTCAAAAAAAACCAGGGCCTCCATGTCTCTCGAAAACCAAGGCTCCCTACACCTGTTATCTTTAGGTTTTATTTGGATAGGTGCGTACGGGCTTTGCACCTTCGAAGTGCCAAGGCCTCCCGCTTACCAAGGGGCAGCTTTGCCAGAAAACAGCCCCGTCCCTGTCCGCACTTGCCGGATCCTTCCCGACGCCGTCAAGAATCAGCCTTTCTCCGAGTTCGAATCTCAGCTGACGGACTAGGCCTGCTTATTCCCTTTGAGACCAAAGGCATGACAGTGACTGGAAGCCAAGTGTTGCCCAACACAAACCCCTGTCACTTTCCCCCAGCAGCAAATTCAGAATCGCACGTTCTCCCGCTGGGACTTCTATGCCCCGATGAAGGAAATTTCCCTGAACACATTTGACAGACTCTATCCCACCTGGTCCTTTTATAGTCTGGGAGTCCCAGTTAATAAGTTAAAATCTACCTCCTATAACAATTTTAGGTATTTTGCAAGAGTTTGCAATCTCTCTACAGATTTGTTCCTTTAAATCCCTAGGACTGTTGGGTGGTCTGTGATAACGAGGTCATACCTTTCTTGTTCCTTAATTCCACCGACAAGTCCTCACTAGACAAATTCTCCAGTCTGTCCTGACTGAGCACTGCCGTGACATTTTCCCCGACTAGGAACACCGCCCCTCTTCCTTTAACCCCTTCTGCTCTATCGCGTCTAAAACAATGGAACCCAGGAACATTGAGCTGCCCGCCCTGCCCCTCCTGCAAACACGCCTCACTTCTCACTGTAATTTCTTGTGTTCACCTGGCAGAGAATCTCACCTGGTCCCTCAACACCAGCTCCATAGCAAAGAAAGCCCAGCAGTGTCTCTACTTTCTGCAAAGGCTGAGGAAAGTCCATCTCCCACCCCCCATCCTCATCACATTCTACAGGGGTTGTATTGAGAGCATCCTGAGTAGCTGCATCACTGCCTGGTTCGGAAATTGCACTGACTCAGATCGCAAGGCCCTACAGTGGATAGTGAGGTCAGCTGAGAAGATCATTGGGGTCTCTCTTCCCGCCATCACGGACATTTACACTACATGCTGCATCCGCAAAGCAAACAGCATTATGAAGGACCCCACGCACCCCTCATACAAACTCTTCTCCCTCCTGCCGTCTGGGAAAATGCACCGAGGCATTCGGGCTCTCACGACCAGACTATGTAACAGTTTCTTCCCCCAAGCTATCAGACTCCTCAATACCCAGAGCCTGGACTGAAACCTTGTCCTATTGTCCTGTTTATTATTTATTGTAACGCCTGCACTGTTTACGCAGTCCTGTGTAGGTCTGTAGTCTAGTGTAGCTTTCTCTGTGTTGTTTTTTTAAAAAACGTAGTTCAGTCTAGTTTTTGTACTGTGTCATGTAACACCATGGTCCTGAAAAACGTTGTCTCGTTTTTACTGTGTACCGTACCGGCAGTTATGGTTGAAATGACAATAAAAGTGACTTCACTTGACTTATAGCTTTAAAAAAAAAAGTTATTGTGCATTACAACGTGCTGCTGCTGCTAACAACAAATTTCACGATGCATGTCGGTGACACAAAACCTGATTCTAAGCTGTGCTCTGGGCTCCGTAGACGCTGCCTGACCTGCCTAGTCCCTCCAGCCCTTTGTGTGCTGGACTAGATTATGGGTCACTGGAGCACGAATTGACCCTAGAACCTCTCACTGTGGTAACAGCAAGACTCTTCCCCCCCCCCCCCCCACCATTACCACTACCCCCAACTCCAGCCACCGCATGCGACCAGGATCAAACGATATTCGGAAAACCGCGCTCCCATACTTGCTGAGGGGGCTTGCGTCCAAGGTTCCCAAACTGGACAGCGAGGAGGAGATCGGAATGTAGTCTTCAGCCACGTCTGCAGAGGCAAGAAGCGACATTTCTGGTCATTTGGATGTAGGCCTAGTGAGCCCAGAGCCAGATCAAGGCTCACACACACACACACTCTTTACTCATATAAAGGTAAGATCACAAGGACGTAATGCTGAGGTTTTACAAGGCACTGGTCAGACCCCACCTGGGAGTATTGCGAGCAGTATCTAAGGAAGGATCTGCTGACATTGGAGAAGTTCCAGAGGTGGTTGAGAAGAAGGATCCTGGAAATGAAAGGGTTTAACGGCTCTGGGCCCGCAATCGCTGGAGCTTAGAGTGAGCGGTGGGGGGGGAATCTCATTGAAATATTGAGAGGCCTAGGGTAGGGCTGAAGTGGAGAGGAGGTTTCCTACAGCGGGAGTGTAAGACCAGAGGGAATAGAGGGAAGCCCCTTTAGAATGGAGATGAGGAGGAATTTCTTCAGCCAGTCTATAGTGAACCTGTGGAATTCAGTGCCACAGGTGGCTGTGGAGGACAAGTCATTGGGTATACTTGAATCAGAGATCGACAGGTTCTTGCTTAGTAAGGGTGTGGAAGGTTAAAGTAAGTTTATTATCAAAGTACACCTGCGTCACAATATACCGCCCTGAGCTTTATTTTGTTTTTCCTCAATAAATCCAATAACCATAACTGAATGGAAGATCACACCAACAGGGTGGACAACAAGACAACAAACTGTGCAAATATAAAGAGAAATAATAGATAAATAACTAGATAAACATTGAAAGCATGAGATGAAGAGTCTTTGAAAAGGGAAGAAGGCAGGAAAATGGGGTTGAGGGGGAAAATAAATCAATACGTCTTTGGACTGTGGGAGGAAACCACATGTGCGTTGAAAAACAGTGAAATACGTCAGTTGTGCCCAATCAAATCAGTGGGGTTAGTGGGGGGGGGGGGGTGAGCCTGCAAGTGTCTCCAGTCGTCCAGTGCTAACACCGTAAGACATAGGAGCTGAATTAGGCCATTCAGCCCATCGAGTCTGCTCTGCCATTCCATCATGGCTGATCCCAGATCCCACTTAACCCCTGACCGATCAGGAAACAATCAACTTCCGCCTTAAGTATACTCACAGACTTGGCCTCCACTGCAGAGGTAGATTTTTGCACAGTAGGGGAATTAAGGGTTACAGGGAAAAGGCAGGTCGGTGGAGATGAGTCCATGACCAGATCATATTGAATGATGGAGCAGCCTCGATGGGCCAGATGGCCGACTCCTGCCCCTATTTCTTATGCTCTTATGATCAACTTCCGACTTAAATATATGCCTGGACTTGGCCTCCACTGCCGTCTGTGGCAGAGCGTTCCACAGATGCTGACACCACTTGCAAGGATCCATGTATCTGTATTGAACCCGCTGTCCCTGTGTTCTACAAGACCCCTAGACCTTTCACTGTATCAGCCCTACGTTGGATTGGCATCCCGAAATATAACCCCTCGCGCTATCGAAACCAAGTTCCCCGACACTGACGGACCACAGAACGCTCACAACTCTAAACCTAAATGTGGGAGGAAACCAGAGCACCCGGAGGAAACCCATGCGGTCACGGGGAGCGGCAAGTGCAAGGGCAGGAACTGAAACCCGATCATTGATTGTTGTCTGCCGCTGTGAAGTGATAAGCTAATGGCTATGCTACCCCCTGCAACAAAAAAAAAGGAGCTTGTGTGTCAGTGACCCAGAGAGTTATATTGGCTGCAGTCTGGACTTGATAGTTTGGCTCTTGGCAGAGTCACCCAGGCCAAACAGGTCAAAGGGTAGAGGTCAGACTAAGGGCAGTCCACTGGTCCTCCAGGTTCAAGGATTCAGCTCAGGGCCGACAACCCTGACTGGCCAAACAAAACCGTAACGGGAACAGCAATGAACAGCAGATTTGGGTGCAGTGGTATTCCTGAGTCTCCACCCGGGACTTGTTCGACTTGACGGTGGTGAAAACCGAGGGGAAGCTACGGACACGATGAAGGAAGCCCTGAACACCGACAGAGATGGAGGACCTTCATCGCTGCCCCAAGCGCCAGCGGAGTAACGGGCGGTAAGTAATAGTAGGTTAAAAGGCCTGTTCTCTGCTGTTCTGTCCTACGTTCTATGCCCTAAAGGGTGCCATGGTAGCGTAGTGGCTAGCACAACACCACTACACCTCAGGACAGAGCCTGGAGTTCAAATCCAGTCTCCTCTGTGAGGAGTTTCTACTTTCTCCTCGTGACCACGTGGGTTTCCTCCCACAGTCCAAAGACGCAACGGTTAGCAGGTTAATTGTCCTGTGACGAGGCAAAGGGTTAAAATGGTGGGTTGCTGGGCAGTGTGGCTTGTTGGGATATAACAGCCTGAACCATGCTGCATCTCTATATAAAAAAAACCAACACACAAATACAATTTCAAGTACAGGAAAAGTTAAAGGTTAGAGGACTATTTGCATTCATGTCAAAGAGCTGCAATCCACAGGGGTGGTAGTGGTTAACCAAGGCAATTAAAAAAATAACATTCAGAAGAAAGCTGATCTGTATTGCCTTTCCCCAAACGTCCTCACGGAGGTGCTGGTGAGCCTCTTAAACTGGTGCAGTGATTTACGGAGGGAACCACCACTGTGGGTCCCATCGAGGCCGGAGGGTAAAGAGAAAGGGTACGAAATTAAACGAATAAATAAAATTAAATTAAAATAAATTGAAATTAAATTGGTACAACGCTTTACAGTACAGGTGACCCAGGTTCAATCCCCACTGCTGCCTGTAAGGAGTTTTTACAATCTCCCTGTGACCGCGTGGGCCCCCTCCCCCCAGTCCAAAGACGTACTGGCTGGTCATTGAAAATTGTCCTGTGATTAGGCTAGGATTAAACTGGGTGGTGTGGCTCAAGATGTTCCGTGCTGCATCTCAACAATAGACGACTTAGGGAACAGTGCTTACAACTCCAGAGGTTTGAAGATGAGATTAAACCCTGGACTGGCCAGGTGAGAGCTTGCAGGAGGACCACCGTTAGGGAACGTCTTAAGTTTTAAAATCAGATAAGATTAGACAATGCTGCAGACGCATCACCAAGGACTGCAAATCGGAAGGATGCCGGAAAAGGGCCAGTAACATCATGAAGTATTTGTCCCACTCCCGTCACGGAGGAGGCTACGTGGCATCCAGGCCAGGACAGCCACTCAGAAACAGTTACCTTCCCCAAGCAGCAAGGCTGATGAACACTTCCACCCACTAACCCACCCCTCGGATCCGGAGTAACAATTATTTTGTTCTCCTGTGTACTTGTGTACTGGAAATGGCATCAAACAATCTTGATCATGGGAACCAGTGCTTAAACTCATACAAGTTTCTTCCCCCCCCCCCAAAAAAAATTAATAATGCTTGAAGATGGCTGGAACAAGGTAAGCACACACAGCAAGGTTGTGATCAGCTAAAATCTGATTTTGTTACACAACAGGATCAGGTTCAAATGAGGTGGCTGTGGTGGTGGGTTTGGACAACAGGAAGCCCAGTTATGGAGAAGCTGGTCCCAGGAAGTGGGCAAAGTGGAATTAAATCTAAAAAAACCCACGAAATTAACAGTCAGCTTGGCTGCGGGGCGCGGTGGTGGGGTACGCACTTTTGTGAGATCGTGTCTTGCGGTCTGCTTTCAGGGTAGCATCCTTGACCCGATTGTGATACTCAATCAGAAAGGTTCTCTCGTGCTCAAAGAATTCGTCCACTTCCTGTAGGAGAGAGTCAAGACAGAAGCAAGTAAAACATCTCAAGACACTTCCTTTCCATGCACTGATTTACCCCGGTAACAGTTTTAGGGGCGACATCACTCTGTGTCTGACCCCAGGAGTGTGTGATGGGACGCTGTGGAGGGAGATTCACCGTGTCTGACCCCGGGAGTGTGTGATGGGATGGTGTGGAGGGAGCTTCACTCCGTGTCTGATCCCGGGAGTGTGTGATGGGATGGTGTGGAGGGAGCTTCACTCCGTGTCTGATCCCGGGAGGGTGTGATGGGATGGTGTGGAGGGAGATTCACTCTGTGTCTGACCCTAGGATTATGTCTGTCTCTCTCTCTCTCTCTCTGGGATAGTGTGACTGAACAGTGTAGTGGTTAGATTTGCTCTAAACACCATGCCCAGGTCAGCAGCTTGTATCAGCTGTGGGAAGGATCAAAGATCCAACAATACTCCAGTGTCCACTATCATTAAATCCCGACATTTAGACATTGCCCAGTTGCACTGACATCTCCTGTGACAAAGTGCTTTGAGAGGTTCATGAAGGCCAGAACCATCACTATAATAGGTCTACAGCGGATGCAATCTCACTGGCTCTCAACTTGGCCTTGGATCACTGGGACCACAGCAATACCTACGCCTGACTGTTTTTTTTTTAAAATTGATTACAACTCAATCATACCTTCAGTACCCATCAACAAGCTCCAAACCCTCGACCTCTGAACCTCCCTCTGCAACTGGATCCTCGACTTCCTCCCATCGAGGGACCAGATTGGAAATAACATCTCCTCCTCGCTGACAAATCAGCACTGGCACACCTTAAGGATGCCTGCCTTGCCTCTCTGCTCCCACGACCGTGTGGCTGGGCACACCTCAACCGCCGTCTATGAATCTGCTGATGATACAACTGGCTGAATGTCACATGGTGAGGAGGTGGTGTACAGGAATGAGATGGATCAATGCTGAGTAACAGCAACTGCAGGAACAACCCTGCACTGTACGTCAGCGGAACCAACGAACTGATCGTGGGCCTCAGGAAGGGGAAGGAAAGGAGCACACGCCAGTCCTCGACGGGGGATCAGCAGTGGAAAGACTGAGCAGGTTTTCCCTCAAGCATGGGAAAAGAAGGCACGACAGCTACGTTTCACTGGGAGTCTGAGGAGACTCGGTTATGTTTGGCAGAGGGTCCCCAGTCAGAGTTGGTGCCCAATGACATCATGTGTGATCCACCCACAGGACCCAAGAACAAATACAGTCGACCCTCCTTATCCACGAGGGATTGGTTCTGGGTCTCTTCCCCGCCCCCCCCCCCCCAAGGATACTCAAGTCCCTTATTTAACCTGTCTGAATGCGGTGGTCTTTAGGACCCAGCGGAACCCTGGACCTATTTAACCTGTCTCAGTGCGGTGGACATTAGGACTTGGCACAGTTCTGAATCCGTAGTGTTTCAGTTCCTGAAAATAATCACGATCGCGATTGAAAATAAGGTGGAAGTAATAAAGCGATCGGAAAGAGGTGAAACGCCATCGGTCATTGGAAAAGCGTTAGACTACAGTCAGTCAACGATCAGAACAATTTTAATGGAGCATGTGAAAGGCCCTGCCCCGATGAAAGCTACAATTATTACTAAGCAACGCAGTGGTTTAATTATTGAAATATGCATGTTTCTTAAGTGTTTTATGTGCATAGAAAGGTAAAATATGTACTATATACCAAGACAAGCGTTTTACTAAATGAGGCTACATAATACCGGATGTACCTGTTCCGACTTCAAATCCGACTTAGACGAATTCAGGAACAGAACTTGTTCATAACCCGGGGACTGCCTGTACTTTTAAATCATCTCTGGATTACTTATAATACCTAATACAATGTAAATGCTATGAAAATAGTTGTTATACTGTATTGATTAGGGAAAAATGACAAGAGAAAACAAGTCTGTACATGCTCAAACAACGAGTGCTGGAGGGAGAACTTCCGGGTTTTCCTGATCCGCGGTTGGTTAAATCCGCGGATAAGGAGGGCCGACTGTACCATATTAAGCACACTGTTGGATGAATCCCTCCTAAAGCTATCGCATTCCTTGTGTAAACATCGCAGCCTACCCTCTGCCTACGTTTTCTCAGCCCATAGCTTCTACACTCCGCCCTCCCCCTTGCTCTCTGAAGGTCTCCGCGCCTTCTTGCCGTCACCAAAGACTCTGGCAAATTCCCACGGATGCACTGCGGAGAGCATCGCATCGCCGTTTGGCACGGAGGGGGCCACTTCACAGGATCGGAAGAAGAGGCAGAAGGTTGTGAACTCGGCCGGCGCCATCGCGGGCACCGACCTGCTAGCATCCAGGACACCTGCAAAAGGCGATGCCTCATACAGCTTCTTCCCTTCCGCCGTCAGATTTCTAAATGGACAGTGAACCCATGAACACTACCTCACTATGTGCTATTCTTTCATTTGCTCTCTTCTTGCACTGATTAATTTTTTTTAATGAATACTCATAATTTATAGTTTTTTTTGTACTATGTACTATGCAGTGTACTGCTTCTGTAAAACAAACAAACTTCAAGACATATGCCAGAGATATTAAACCATATTCTGATTCATTCAGACATCTGCTTCACTGGGGGGTATTTACCGCACCCTGCTGATACCCACAAGGATCTGTTTCCACTCTTCCTGGAAGATTTTAATATGGTGTAAAATTTAAAGTGAATTGAAAGCACCCGTCAATCCGGCACCAAGGTCAAGTGCGTGGCCGATGATGAGAATTTTGCTTCATGGCGTGCGGAGGGTTAAAGAGTTTTGAGCCTCACCTTGATGCCGGAGATGCCAGCGATTAGCGCCTCATCAGCGCTCTTCACGATGTTTTTCAGAAACCCTCCCAGGATCTCCTTCTTGTTCTTCCCGCGGACACTCAGCTGTGGAAAGAAAGCAGCTCACTACCTTGCAGGAACATCCCCCCCCCCTCCCCGCCGTCGGCTGCATCTGCGGGAGGCGCTGCCTCAAAGATCCCCCGCTATTTCCCCCACAGTCTCCTCCCCAACAGCTAGCATCGGGCAGGAGCCACAGAAGCTCGGGGATTTGTACGGCACAGCATCGGAGAAAGCTGCAGAAAGGTCTAACTAGGTTTGTCATGGGTACCAGCCTCCCCAGCTAGACACTTTCAAAGGGTGACGGATGCCTCAAAAAGATAGTGTGCTTCATTAAGGACCCCCATCACCCAGGGCACGCCTCTTCACATTACCACCATCGAGGAGGAGGTACATTTAAACCTGCATACAGTGAAATATGTTGTTTGGAATGACAATACATTGAACTTGGAAAAACACTCAGGAAATCGGACAAACGCCTTACAGATGGCGGCAGCCATTGATGCTGTAGCTGGATGGTGGCATAGTGGCATCAATGCCGGACTTTGGAGCAAAGGCTCCCGAGTTCGAATACAGCCGGCTCCCTTGCACGCTTTCCATCCGTGCTGGGTTGAGCTCAGACTGGTAAAAATAAGAAAGCGGACTAAAAAAAAAATGCCGTCATGACGGTGTCCAGATGACTCCATTCTGAGTTAAGGACTCTTTTCTTCTTCTTCTTCACTAATGCGTTACGCTAATCGCTAGCCTACCGCGCTGCCATGGCAGCCAGACTTACATCCTGGTCGTACTCCAGGAATACGTAGAAGTTGTGATCCTTTCGGAGCACGGGGTGGCCAGCCAGCCGCTGCAGGAAGACCTCGTGCATGGCCACCGTCTTCTTAAAGATGGCCAAGTACTCGCTGTGGGGAGAAGGACAGATCATTGGCCACACTTATACAGTCAGACCGCTCCCTCCGGAGCAAAGACAACTGCTGGAGGAACTGAGCAGGTTGGAGAGCACCTGTGGAGGGAAATGAATAGAAAACGCTTAAGGTCGAGACCAGATGATCCAAGATGCCAATTGTCCATTTCCCTCCATAGATGCTACTTGACCGGCTGAGTTCCTCCAGCATTTTCTGTGTTACTCCAGATTCCCAGCATTGGCAGAGTGGTTAATGGTCCCTGCATCAGCACTCTTTTGTGTCAGCATAAAACTGGTTATTAAATCTTTCCTAACCATTCAAGGTCCCTGTCAGAGTTCTTAGTCTGCTGGAGAAACTCAGCAAGTCAGGCAGCATCTATGGAGGGGAATAAACAGCCGATGTTCAGTCGACCAGATTAATGGCCTCGTGGCTAACTTTGTGGATGATGTGAAGATACGTGGAGGGCCAGTTCATGTCGAAGAAGGAGTTTGCGAAGGACTTAGGAGAATGGGTAAAGAAATGGCAGGTGGAATACAGTGTAGGAAAGTGTACGGTAGAAGGAATAAAGGCATAGACTATTTTCTAAATGGAAAGACAATTCAAAAATCAGAGGTGCAAAGTGACTTGAGTGTCCTCGCAGGGGGATTCCCTGAAGCACCTGTGGAGGGAGATGGATAGAAAACGCTTAAGGTCGAGACCAGATGATCCAAGATGCCAATTGTCCATTTCCCTCCATAGATGAGTTGCGGATTGAGTTGCTGGTGAGGAAGGCAAATGTAATGCTTGCAATCATTTCGAGAGGACGGGAATACAAAATACGGGAATGCAGTGCTGAGGGTTTAGAGGCTTTGTTCTGTCCACACTTGGGAGTATTGTGAGCAGTTTTGTGCACCTTATCCAAGAAAAGATGTGCTGGCATTGGAGAGGGTCCAGAGGTGGCTCATGAGAATGATTCCAGGATTGAAAGGTTTAACATATAGGAGGAGCATTTGATGGCGCTGTATTCGCTGGATTTTAAATGAAGAGGGAAGGGGATATTGAAAGCAGAATTGGAGAGGATGTTTCTTAACGTGGGGGAATCTAGGCCTAGAGGACACAGTCTTAGATAGAAGGATGTCTCTGTAGAAAAGAGATGAGGAGGAATTTCGTCAGCCAGACTGTGGTGAATCTGCAGTATTCACTGCCACAGATGGCTATAAAGACTAAGTCAAAAGTGGAGCTTGCTAGGTCCTTGATTAGTGAAGGTGTCAAAGGATCTGAAGACAGGAGAATGGGGCAGAGAGGGATAAATCACGCATGACTGAATGGCAGAGTAGACTTGATGACATAATTCAGCTTTCACGTCTCTGGAAAAGATTAGAGTTGTGGAAAAAGCTGTCTCGGTGAGTCGCTGTAGTGCTCCCTGTAGCTGCCGCTGCTGTGGGTCAGCGGTGGGAGTGAGTGAACGGGGAGTGCTGCGTCCAGGGTGGCGTCAGCCTGCCTGCATGCTGCAGAAACTGCACTCGCCCAGGCAAAGAAGGGAGCATCCCATCGTGTTCCTGACCTGTAGATGAAGGATGGGCTTTGGGGAGTGAGGGGAGTTGCTCCCCACAGGATTCCCAGTCTCTCACCTACTCCTGTAACCACATTGGGTATGTGAATAGAACAGGGGCTCCCAGCCTTTTTTATGCCATGGATTTTGCACCATTAACTGAGGGATCAGTGGACACAAGGATGGGAACCCCTGGACTACGTGTGTTTTTTTTTGCGTGACTTTTTTTTTGGTTAGCCATTTTGAACGCGCTGTGTATGTTTTGCACCTTGGCCTCAGAGGAACGCTGGTTGTAGACCCCCAAGCTCCCCCCACCCCAAAGCGCAGGACCCCCGCAACTCAGACAGCCGAGATTCATTTACTCCCAGTCTGTGCATTCTGCTGGTGAAGACAGACACAGAACAGTTGTCGAAATTCTCCAAACATGAGGAAATCTGCAGATGCTGGAAATTCAAGAGAGAGAGAGAGGGAGAGACACACACACACACACTGTTGTCCTGACTAAGGGTCTCGGCCTGAAATGTCGACATGCTTCTCCCTATAGATGCTGCCTGGCCTGCTGCGTTCCACCAGCATCTTGTGTGTGTTGAAATTCTCCACCCACTTCCTCATTCCCCATCTGCAGAGGGGTTGGGAAACGAACAGGAGAGCCACACAACCACGCTAACGGATGGAGGCTCATTCCAAACTCAACAGCCTCCGAGTGAGGAAGTCCCTCCGCAAGTTCCCCTTAAATATTTCACCTTTCACCATTTAACTATGGGCTCTAGTCTCACTCAAACGCAGATGACCCATCTAGTCCATGCCGAACTAGTCCATGTTATCCTGCCTATTCCCAGCTGGACCACAGCCCTCCGTACCCCTCCCATCCACGTACCTATCCAGACTTCTCATAAAAGTGTTGAAATTGAACCTGCAGCGACCACTTTCACTGGCACTCATTCCACACTGACACCATCCTAAGTGAGAAAGTTCTCCTCAGTCTCCCCTTAAACACTTCACCATTAACCTTTTCAGATTCAGTTTATTGTCATTTAGAAACCACAAAAGCAATGCAGCTAAAAAAAAAAGACAACGTTCCTCTAGAATATCACAAAAGCACACGACAAAACAGACTACACCAGAAAATCCACATAACGTTTGGCAATCCCCAAATCCAGAGTCCGGAGAGGCTGCTGCGTACTAATATCTCGCTACCGTCTTAGCGCGTTGCCTGGAAAGGAGCTCCAAAGCCACCAGACAAAACAAGAGCAAAAGCTAAAGCTACAAGACCTGCACAAAACCACATAGTTACAACATATAGTTACAACAGTGCAAACAATAGCATAATTGATAAAAAAAAACAGACCATGGGCACAGTAAAAATAGCCCAGAGATGTTAAAAGACTATAAGAGACTATGACCTCTAGTTCTAGTCTCACCTAACCCCAGTAGAAAAAGCTCGCTTGTATTTGCCTGATCTACACCCTCAATGCTGTATTTCTTTTTTGTGTGTGCCACACTCTGCCAGAGCCTCGGCGACCACTTTTTCCTCCTCCAAGTGGTTGTCTTGGAGGAAAGATTCTGTGAGTGGTCCCCCACGTCCTTCTCACAGCGACAGCGCTTTTTTTTTTAAAAAAACGAGGCCAAGTTGTGAGCTCGACACTCAACCCAGTACGGATGGAAAGCGCATCCGGGAGTGGCCCGACTGGATTCGAACTCGGGAACCTTCGCTCCAGAGTCCGGTGCTGATTCACTGTGCCACCAGCCGGCCAGTGCTGTATATCAAATCTTCCCTCATTCTCCTGTGCTTCAATGAACAGAGTCCTGACCTATTCATCCTTTCCCTATAACTCAGGTCCTCAAGTCCTGGCAACGTCCTTGTAAATTTTCCCTGCACTCTTTCAAACTTATTTGCTTATTTGCAGGCAGGTACAATACTCCGAGCAACACACACAAGATGCCGGAGGAACTCAGCAGGCCAGAGAGCATCTATGGAAAAGAGCAAACAGTTGACATTTCGGGCCGAGACCCTTCATCAGGACTCGAATACTCCAAATTAAGTCTTATAAAACTTCTACAACATCCCAATTCCTGTATTCAATACTTGAGGAATAACACATCTACTTCTGCCTGGATATGACACTTTCCCACAGGACACAGTATCAAATTCGCTGACACTGTAAAAATTGCTCCTTCCCATTTCTGCCCATTGTTATTAAGCTTCTTCTATTTTTTGGTAAAGTTTTTGTGATCTGGCCAAGCCCCACAAGATTACAATAAGTTATACACAGAAAAAACAGCTTTAATCAATGGTAAACACGAGGCAGTATGCAGATGCTGGAAATCCACAGCAACGCACACAAGATGCTGGAGGAACTCAGTAGGCCAGGCTGCATCTATGGAAGTGAACAGATAGTCAACTTGTCAGGCTGAGACTCTCCTTCAGGGCTGAAAAGGAAATGGGAAGGTGAGGGGTGAAGTCTGGTGTGTAGGAACGGTCAAGGGCTGGAGAGAAAGGAATCGGAGAGGAGAGTGGACCATAGGAGAAAGGCGAGGAGGAGGGGGAGAGGTGATTGGCAGGTGAGAAGAGGAAAGAGGCCAGAATGGGGAATAGAAGAAAAGGGGATGGGGAGCAATTTATCTATCTATTTATTTTTAAGACTTGTGAGTTGAGATTGATATTCATGCCATCAGGTTGGAGGCTACCCAGACACATTTTAAGGTGTTGGTCTTGCACCGAGGGTGGCCACATCTTGGCACAAGAGGTGGCCGTGGACCAACATATCAGAATGAGAATTGGAATTAAAATGTTCGGCCACCGGGAAATAATGTTAATTGCTCCTTAATTTCCACATTTGGTCTCTCCCCATCAAAGATATTTGCCCTGCTCTACCCACCTCTCTTTCACAGCTCTGACAAAGTGTTTCAGACCCGAAATCAAACCGTTTCTCTCCCCACGGATGCTGCCCGACCTTCTGAGTGTTTCCATCCCTCCTGGTTATCACTTCAGCTTTCCATCATAAAATATTACAGGACAGTACAGACCCTTTGGCCCATAATATTGTGCCGACGTTTTAACCTTCTCCAAGATCAATCTAACTCTTTCCTCCCACATAACCCTCCATTTTTCTATCATCCACGTGACTCTTAAATCCTCCTAATGCATCTACCTTTACCACCAACCCTAGCAGGGCAGTTCATGCATTCACCACCCTCTGTTAAAAAAAAAACACAAAACAAAATCTACCCCTGACATCTTCTCACCACCCCCCTCCATATTTTACTTCTATCACCTTAAAATTATAGCCTTTCATATTAGCCATTTCCACCTTGGGAAAAGGTCTCTAGCTGTCCAGTGTCTATGCCTTTTATCTTGTACACCTCGATAAAATCAGCTCTCAATTTTCCTTCGTTCCAAAAGAGAAAGGCCCTAGCTAACTCAACCTCTCCAATCCAGGCAGCATCCTGATAAACCTCCTCGACATCCTTTAAAGCTTCCATATCTGTCCTGTAGCGGGTGAAATTTGTTGTTTTGTAGCAGCAGTAGAGTGCCCTGGAACCGAAGAGTACAGGCCCGGTCCGTCACAGGCAAAGCTCCCCCCGCCTCTGATCAAATCTACAAGGAACGCTGGCACTAGAAAGCTCCATTCACCATCAGAAACCCTCGAGGACGTGCTCTCTTCGCAGTACTATCATTCGGGAAGGAGATACAGAACAAACAATAAATACGGCCTGCAGATGCTGGAAATTCAAAGACACAAAAGACACACACACACACACACACACACACACACACAAAGACACAATACGTTGGAGGAACTCAGCAGCACCTATGGAGAGGAACAAACAGTCGACATTTCAGGCCGAGAAGGAAGGGTAGAAAATGCCAGATCACCTCAAAAATTAAGCCCCTTTGCATTAGCAATTTTCTCCCTGGGAATGGTCATCTGTAGGTGATTTCCCACCCATCACAGTTATGATCAATCCACCCCAATCAGCTAATAACCCCACCACCTCCCCGCAGCCCGGCTTACGACTCCAGCTCCTGCTTCATCTTGGCAAACTCCTCACGGGTCATGGAGCCGTCACCCTCGCCAAGCTTCTGCAGCTTCTCCCTCGACGCGTCGAAGTTGGGCCTCGGGGGCGCGGGCGGGATCTGCGAACAGCGAGAGAGCTCAGACTTCCATTCGCCGCACCCCCCCCCCACCCCCGAATTCTAACAGTTTTCTACAGGAGCACCATCGAGAGCACCCGGCCTGGACTGCGAGACCCTGTAGGAGACAGTAAAAACTGCCCAGAGGATCACCGGGGGCACCCTCCCTACCACTTGTGACATTTACTGGTAGCAGTGTCGAGGATCCCGACCACCCATCCCACGATCTCCCTGACCCACTACTGTCAGGAAGGAGGGACAGGAGCATCAGGACTGGGACTGCCAGGTTGGGTAACAGCTCTTCTCCCAGGCCGAGAGACTAATGAATACCCTGCCACCACCGAGGTCCCGTCACCAGGACAAGGATGTGTTCACCTGTGCTGCATTTTATTAACTTAATAATGGTGATATTTTAGTTTATGTTCTGTGTGTGATACATACTTTGCGGGTGCACCGTGGTCCAGAGGAATGTTGTTTCGTTTAGTTCTATGCATGTACAGTCAGATGGCAATACACTTGAACAGGGACTGGGGTCTCCTTCGGTACCTTAAAACTGCACATACTGTAAAACAGAACAGGTACTGATGGGGTCTAGTTACCACTGCAAAACCACAAGGTTCTGGAGCAGAATCAGACCATTCACCCCATCGAGTCTGCGCTGCCATCTGATCACGGCCGATTTATTTTCTCTCTCAGCTCTCTTGTATTGGGCTGAGGAATAGCTGTTTCTCTTGCAGTCTTACTTTCTTATGAACACAAGACAGTACAGCAACAGGCCATTTGGCCCATTATGCTGTGCTGTACCAGCTAAAATCAAAAACTCCCAAACACTAATCCCTCCTGCCCACACCACATCCCTCCATCTTCCTCACATCCACGTGCCCGTCCAAACGTCTTTTAAAAGCCTCCACCACCACACCAGGCATCCACCGCTGAGTTTAAAAAAAACACTTACCCTTAAACCCGTCCCCTCTCACCTTCAAGGCAAGCCCTCTGGTGTTAGGTATTTCAACCCTGGGAAACAGACGCTCCCTGTCTACTCTACCCAAGCCTCTCATAATCTTACAAACCTCGATCAGGTCTCCCCTCAGCCCCTGGCGTGCGTGCGTGAGCGATACATGTCCAACAAAGACATTTAACCAATGAAATGGCCAGATATAAGTAACGTGACTCCTGCCACAGCTTCTTGAGAAACAGGCAACTGTAACCGTTGGAAAACTCGCTGACCAATTATATACATGGTCATAGTTACCTCTATTTCTCATGAAGCTTCTTGGTTTTTGTGGCTGGAGTCATGTTACTTAAATCCGGCCATTTCATTGGTTAAGTGTTTTTTGTTTGAACCTTACCATCTTTTGTTAGTTCTCTTTTTCCCCTCAGGCTCTCCTCGTCTCTTCCCTCACTTTCTTTATTCCCGCAACCAAGCGCTCGATCGTAAGCAACAAGTTTTCTGCCTCATTCTTAACCTCCGAAGAAGACCCTGGGTTACAAAGGCATCAGGGTCCGACAGCTCCATTCCCCTGCCATCTTCGTGACTAGCACCTCCTCTGCCAGACCATCATGGCCGATTTATCATCCCCGCTCAACCGCCAACTCTCCTGCCTTCTCCCCGTAACCGTCGGGGAGAGCGGGGGTCAGCACAATACCTTACAGTGCGGGTGACCCGGGTTTAACTCCTGCCGCTCACCCCGTGACGAAGGTGTACCCTTGGTAGGTGAATAGGTTATTCATTGTAAACTGCCCCGTCATTAGGCTATGGTTAAATTGGGGAATTGCGAGATGGTGTGGTTCCAAGGGCCGGAAGGGCTTAGCCCGCACAATATCTCAACAAACAAATAAATAATCAAGAATCTACCACCTTCTGCCTTAAATATACCCAATGACTCAGCCTGCACAGTTGACTGTAAGGTATTCCACAGATTTGCCACCCTCTGGCTCAAGAAATTACTCCTCGCCTCCGTTCTAAAGGGATAGCCTTCTATTCTGATGCTGTGTCCTCTGGTCCTAGACTCCCCCACTATAGGAAGCACCCTCTCCACATCCACTCTATCTGTGTCCTCTGGTCCTAGACTCCCCCACTACAGGAAACATCCTCTCCACATCCACTCTATCTGTGTCCTCTGGTCCTAGACTCCCCCACTACAGGAAACATCCTCTCCACATCCACTCTATCTGTGTCCTGTGGTCCTAGACTCCCCCACTATAGGAAACATCCTCTCCACATCCACTCTATCTGTGTCCTCTGGTCCTAGACTCCCCCACTATAGGAAGCACCCTCTCCACATCCACTCTATCTGTGTCCTCTGGTCCTAGACTCCCCCACTACAGGAAACATCCTCTCCACATCCACTCTATGTGTCCTCTGGTCCTAGACTCCCCCACTACAGGAAACATCCTCTCCACATCCACTCAATCTGTGTCCCCTGGTCCTAGACTCCCCCACTATAGGAAACATCCTCTCCACATCCACTCTATCTGTGTCCTCTGGTCCTAGACTCCCGCACTATAGGAAACATCCTCTCCACGTCCACTCTGTGTTCTCTGGTCCCAGACTCTCCCACATCTCTTTTTCTGGGCCTTTCAGTGTTTGGTATGCTACAATGAGATCCCTCAGCAGCCAACTTGTACACAGCAGGAGGCCCACAGAAGAGATGAGTGTTAGTGACTTGGTTTGAGGAGCAAAGCAGGTAGACCCACTGCCACACTGCCCCAGAGAACTGGTTTCGATCCCAGCCTCTGCCACTGTTTGTGAGGAGTTTGTACACTCTCCCCTGTGACTGTGTGGATTCTCCCCCGCTGGGAGCTCCAGTTCCCTCCCACATTCTAAACACATGAGGGGCAGCAAGTTAGATGGCTGCTAGGCTGGTGGTAGAATCTGGGAGCTTCACCCTGTGTCTGGCCCCGGGTGTGTGTGATGGGATGGTGTGGAAGGAGCTTCACTGTGTCTGACCCTGGGAGTGTGTGATGGGACGGTGTGGAGGGAGCTTCACTCTGTGTCTGACCCCGGGAGTGTGTGATGGGACTGTGTGGAGGGAGATTCACTCTGTGTCTGACCCCGGGAGTGTGTGATGGGACGGTGTGGAGGGAGCTTCACTCTGTGTCTGACCCCGGGAGTGTGTGATGGGACGGTGTGGAGGGAGCTTCACTCTGTGTCTGACCCCAGGAGTGTGTGATGGGACTGTGTGGAGGGAGATTCACTCTGTGTCTGACCCCGGGAGTGTGTGATGGGACGGTGTGGAGGGAGCTTCACTCTGTGTCTGACCCCGGGAGTGTGTGATGGGATGGTGTGGAGGGAGCTTCACTCTGTGTCTGACCCCAGGAGTGTGTGATGGGACTGTGTGGAGGGAGATTCACTCTGTGTCTGACCCCGGGAGTGTGTGATGGGACGGTGTGGAGGGAGCTTCACTCTGTGTCTGACCCCGGGAGTGTGTGATGGGGACGGTGTGGAGGGAGTTTCACTCTGT
The DNA here is from genome assembly GCF_030144855.1 of Hypanus sabinus. Classification (NCBI taxonomy): domain Eukaryota; kingdom Metazoa; phylum Chordata; class Chondrichthyes; order Myliobatiformes; family Dasyatidae; genus Hypanus; species Hypanus sabinus. The sequence goes on from NC_082736.1 coordinate 32,420,777, forward strand.
GTCTGACCCCGGGAGTGTGTGATGGGACGGTGTGGAGGGAGCTTCACTCTGTGTCTGACCCCGGGAGTGTGTGATGGGACGGTGTGGAGGGAGCTTCACTCTGTGTTTGACCCCGGGTGTGTGTGATGGGACGGTGTGGAAGGAGCTTCACTGTGTCTGACCCCAGGAGTGTGTGATGGGACGGTGTAGAGGGAGATTCACTCTATGTCTGACTTTTTTTTTTACAAAATCCTTCATTACAATTATCAGTGCAATACAATATATACAAAACAGTGGCAAACACAATTACTTCACTACAAATAGACAATAGACATTACACCAGAATGTTGCCATCTCTATCCACGATGGCATTTACACCCCGCGGATAAGGTCGCCGTGGACTTTGCGTGTTCTTTTTCAATATTTACCCGGGCACGAACATACCCCCTAAACAGGCCAGGCAGTCTGCCCGGGGAGATCCTCCTGCCACCCGTTTCCAAGACCCTCGGATGGCGGATTTCGCCAGCCCCAGGAGCAAGTTGACAAGGACATCCTCATCCCTCCATGCCCCCTTCCTTACTGGATGACCATATATAAACAGGGTGGGGCTAAAATGTAGCCAGAAGGCGAGAAGCAGCCCACGTAAATACGCAAACAGGGGCTGCAGTCTTGCACACTCCATGTACATGTGGTACACGGTCTCCTCCAGCCCGCAGAAGTGGCATGCGGGTGGGAGATCCGTGTACAAACTGAAGAACTTATTGCAGGGCACCGCTCTATGCAGCACCCGCCAGCCGAGATCTCCCAGCTGCATGGGAAGAACCCCCTCGTAAAGGGACTTCCAGTGGGGACCCTCCTCACCTCCGGGTGGAAAGACCGCCCGCCATGGTGTGTCGGGACGGCGGACAAGGGCAAGGAAGTGGAGGGTGTGGAGCAGCAGCCCATACAGATACCTCCTACTTGCATCCCTGAATAGGACTGTGGGTATCAATGAGAGACGGCTCAAGTTGTGTGGACACGGCTCTCTGAGCAGATTGCAGGGCCTGGGCCCGACAAGCAGCTGGGCCTGAGTTAACACACACACCTGAGCTGCATCGACACCCACTGAGGTAGGGCAAGGGTCGGCCAGGACCCCGCCCTCCGCCTGAGGAGGGGATTCCCGGTCTGAGGCGACCATGTTCCAGAAGCTCAGTAGGTCCTGATAGAAGCCGGGCAGACTCCGCAAAGCAGTACGGCTGACACCCGCCGGTGGTAGCCACATATCTTCGTGAAGACAGCAGCCCCTCCGGAGGAAGAATGTCGCCAACACGTGCCACCTGGGAGGGTGCTTGGCGTCCAGGAATCTCTGCAGAGATTCGGACGCACACCAGCAACTGTCCGCCTTCTCCCACTGGGAGACTCAAGACAGCTGCAGAGACCCAGTGTTTCCTGTTGCCCCAGAAGAAGTCCAGCAACTTCCTCTGCATTCTTGCAACAAACGGGGCAGGAGGGGCTAAGGTGACCATCCGATACCACAACATGGAGGCCACCAGCTGGTTTATGACCACCACCCTGCCTCAATAGGAAAACACCCTGAGAAGGCCTGACCAGCGCCCCAGCCGGGCCATGACTTTCGTCTCCAAGTCCTGCCAGTTCGCCAGCCAGGTCTCCCCAGAAGGACTCAGGTAGACTCCCAGATAGAGGAGACCCCTAGTACTCCACTCAAAAGTTCTTATCTCCGCCAGCAGGGAGTCCACCTGCCACTGACCCACTAAGAGTCCAGAACATTTCGCCCAGTTGATCCTAGCAGAGGATGCCGCCGAGAAAACTTCTTGGCACTCGTGCATCCTCCGCAGGTCATTGGGATCTGTCACTATGAGGAGTACATCATTGGCATAGGCCGAGAGGACGACCTCCATGTCCGGTTCACGCAGAACCAGACCTGTCAGCCTTCGCCGTAGGAGGCTCAGGAATGGCTCAACACAGATCGCGTATAATTGACCGGACATGGGGCATCCCTGACGTACTCCTCTCCTGAAGGGAATGGGCACTGCCAGTGATCCCTTGACCTTAACAAGGCACTCTGCGGCAGAGTAGAGGAGCCGAACTCGGGCCACAAAGTGTGGTCCGAGCCAAAAGGCTTGCAGAGTGCCCACCAGGAAACTGTGGTCTACCCGGTCAAATGCCTTCTCCTGGTCAAGAGAAAGAAACGCTGTCGGGGACCCAGTCTCCTGCTGCAGGTGGATCAGGTCCTGTACTAGGTGGACATTGTCCTGGATGGAGCTGCCCGGGACTGTGTAAGATTGGTCAGAATGAATCACCTGTCTCAGTACTGAACCAAGACGGTTGGCCATTGTCCGGGCGAAGATCTTGTAGTCTGCGCACAAGAGGGAGACCGGGCGCCAGTTCTTTAGCAGGCGGAGATCTCCCTTCTTGGGCAGTAGGACCACAACAGCTCTCCGCCATGAGACGGGCACTTCCCCGGTGGCTAGGCTCTCCCCTAGAACAAGGCTGTAATCGACCCCCAGGACATCCCAAAAAGCCTGATAAAACTCCACACTCAGACCATCCAAGCCAGGGGACTTACCCCTCCGGAGTTGCCGAAGGGCAGTAGACAGCTCCTCCTGAGTCAGGGGAGCGTCCAGATGCGCTGTGTCTTCTGGGCTGACCTTTGGCAAATCTTCCCAGACCTCACTGCACGCCCCCGCATTTGACGGATCTGGTGAGAATAAGGACCGATAGAAAGTGCAGACTTCTTTGATAATTTCGTCGGGATCCACGAATGTAGCTCCACCAGATGCTTTTGAACTCCCCGCCACTTCTCCAACGAGTAGAAGAAGGGTGAGCCGCGGTCCAAATCTTGCAGCATTTGGATCCGCGACCTCACATACGCACCTGGAGCTGTAGATTCCTTAGTGCGTCCTTCTTCTCCTGGTATTCCTGCCACAGCTGTTGGTCTCCACCGGTCGGACCAAGACAGGACTCTAGGTCAAGCAACGCTCTCTCAAGCCACTCAATCTCAGAGCCCCGCCTCTTTGTCGACCCCCTAGTGTACTCCTGACATAAGAACCGGATGCCCACATCCCACCACAGCCGTAGGGAGCAGAACTCTCACCGTCTCTCTCTCTCTCCAGGTGGCCCAGAACGCTCGGAACGAATCCCGGAATCGGCTGCCCTCCAGCAGCCGGTTGTTAAAGTGCTAATACCCGGATCCCACCTGAGGGTGCAGAGGAGTAAATTCCATCCACACAAGGTGATGATCCGAGCACGACACCAGCCACATGGAGGACACCGACACGCGGGAGATATAAGCCCGAGAGATATACAGGCGGTCTATCTGGGAACCCCCCCTCTCGAGATCTTCTGGAGAAGGTGCTAGAGTCGGGGTGAAGATTCCGCCAGCTGTCCACCAAGTCAAAGGAGCCGACTAGCTCCTTTAACTTTTTTGCCGATGCTGGGTCGTGTTGGAGGCCCAAGCGGTCCTCCACCTCGAGGGTACAGTTGAAGTCTCCCCCGAGGATGACGCAGTCCCCAGGATCGATGGAACTCAGCAAGGTGGACAGCTGACAGGATAGGCGTGTCTGCATCGCCCCGCGGCTCGGAGCTTACACGTTGATAAGATGTAACGGTACTCCATCCAGGCGCACAGCCAGGTGGAGCAGACGGCCGGGCACAACATCTTGATTTCTGGCCGAAAAGTTGGGGCCAACAGGATCGCCACCCCGCTAGAGTTGCTAAGGTGACTCATGTAGACCCCGTCCTTCCACTCCAGGAGCCAAGCGGACTCATCCCCCGGGGTGGTATGGGTTTCCTGCAGGAAACTCATCGTGTATCTCCCATCCCTGAGGACTGAGAGGTTGTTATATCTGCAGAGAGAGCCCCTGTTACCGTTTACATTGAGACTAGCTATGGTAAGTTTCATGTCGGGAGCACACTAGGCCTCAGCACTGGTCCCCTTCCCACTGAGAGCGGTGGCGCCCTCAGCCGCACTATCCCGAAGAAAACCAAGAATATTCTTCGCTTTCTGGGCCCGACTGCTACCATCGCTACCCTGTGACCCACCATCTCCCGAAGGAGCGAGGCTGCTCCAGGTCATCCAGGAAGGATTTCAGCTGCCGTCTGTCATTCCCCGACACAGCATTCCTCTTCCCATTCCCCTTCCGTCTGAGGATGACCCTCAGGGACTTCACCAGCCTCGGCATGCTAGGCCAGCGAAGCGAGGCTAGTTTGGGCCGATGCTTTGCACTCTGAGGAGTGAATAAACTCCCTGATCTCCTCCACAGGTATCAATGGGGATTTCTCAGGAGGGGTGAGGATGTCCATTGTCTCGCTAACAAATGAATCTTCCTCCAACCCCTCACTGCAGACAGATCCCCCACCGTCCTCCTCATGTGGTGTATAAGGTGGCTGCCCCTGTAACCCATACTGCGCAGCGGGTACCTCCATCATACCTTCCCGCTCCACTGTCGCATCAGTCTTACCCACAGTTACGACGATGGAGGGAAAATCCCCAGGGACTCCCTGCAGGCCATTAGTTGATGGGGTCGGCATGCAGGGTATATCACCCTCCCCAGGAGACAGGCATGAAGGGGACCCCAGCAGCTCTGGTCCAAGGGATTCACCGGCAGCCTGATGCTGACAGTGAGAGAGCTTGGTCTCCTCTCCGCTCATACTATTTAATACACTTGCCTCCAGGGAGGCGCTTACTGCTAAGTCTTAGGTGGAGGGCTCCAGGTCTGTTTTGGTTGTGCAAACAGGCCCAGCACTAGCTTCCTGCACAACCACACCACCCACCACAGGACTGGTGGGTGCATCTGGGGATTCAGGGTTAAACACTACTTCCACCCAGATTCCCACCTCTTTCTGGGTCTCCCCCGCATCTACATTCCCTGCCCTCTTGGGGGAACATTCCCTTCTCCTCTTCAAGCTGGAGGAGCACACGGGTGCAGGATTCACCGATGGAGCATTATTCTCCGTTTCCTACAACCCGTCCGACTGTGCACTTCCCCGAGCCCCCCGCTCCACTTCAGGGCAAATGGGCTTGAGTTCTGCGGTCTCGGGGGCCGACTTCTTCATGTGTTTGGATTTCTTCCTCACTTTCCTTCCCCGCACAGGCTCCACCCCGTCCCTTGCCTGAACCTTCCTGCACGTAGCCTCAGGAACACCCGCCTGAACCACCGGGGTAGGAGCAGGGACTGGAACAGACGTAGGGACAGGGTTAGAGACAGGGTCAGGGGCAGGAGCAGGAATGGGATCGGGGCAGAGGTAGCTGGGGCACTAGCTCCCGAAGTGGACTCCCTGGGTTTTCGGGTGCTAGGACAGTCCCTCCGAAAGTGCCCCACCTCCCCGCACACATGGCACCGTGGGCACTCAGAGCTCCAATACACCTGATAATCTGCCCCCGCGTGCCAGACAGTAAACCGGCCCTCAACTTCGTCCTCCCTTTCCAGCTGCATGAATACCTGTCGCCGGAAAGAGATTACGGTCCGGCGGGTGCGCCTCCTGAATTTGTGCCTGAGGGCAGTTATTTCTGACTGTACTTGCCCCAAGCGGGCCAGTGCGGGAAGCAGGTCCTCGTTGGGAATGAAAGGCGTTACGTGACTGAGGACGATGCGATGTGTGGGAGCTGTCACCAGCTCCATCTGTAAAAAGATGTTTTCCACTGATGTGAGGGCTGAGGGCCCGATGCACCAACTTATCATTCCTCAGATAAAACACTGCCTTCCCGAATTCTTTCTCAGTGGCCAAAACTCCATCTCTCCCCAACAAGTCCACCATAGCCTCCGCGCACTTTTCCAGGGTAGTTCCAGGACGCAAAATACATTGCACCCCGTGTTCCACTTTCACTGACCGAAACAGGGCGTTGTCCGAGGCTGGAGAGGTAGACGCCTTTGCATAACTCCCCGAAGGCCTGCGACTCCCTGTAAACCTGTCCGGCATGTTGCTTCAATGTCCGAATCGAGAATGATACGGTGGTGGTGCTGCTTATAAAGTCCTGGAGCGAGTTGAGTAACTGGCCGGAAAAGTTTGTACTCGACAGTACTTTGCTGGCTCAGTGCCAGAAATTCCAACGCCAGGAAAGGCTCCGTTAGTCCTGCAGAAACTCCAGGCCGTGAGAGGTTGAGACGTCTCAAACGATGTTTCGACTCCTACACCGAACGTGAGCTACGACGATAGAGATGGAAGGAGGTTGTCCCGATGTCAGTGGGGAAACAACCGCGTTTGTCTCCCGTTTTTGGAGCGACCCGGCTTCCTGACGAATTGCCAGCGGCCACAGCAGGGTGCGACCCTGTCCGAACTGGCAGAAAAACTCCAAACAAAGCTTCCGCACTAAACCAGCCGCTCCAGATGTCCAAGAGACTTTTCAAACCAACTCCAAGTAACTCACGATCTTAATACAGCAGTTTTTCCTCGATTTCTCCCAGCGCAATCAGAACAGCTCCACTCTGTGTCTGACCCCAGGAGTGTGTGATGGGACGGTGTGGAGGGAGATTCACTCTGTGTCTAACCCCGGGAGTGTGTGATGGGACAGTGTGGAGGGAGATTCACTCTGTGTCTGACCCCGGGAGTGTGTGATGGGACAGTGTGGAGGGAGATTCACTCTGTGTCTGACCCCGGGAGTGTGTGATGGGACGGTGTGCAGGGAGCTTCACTCTGTGTCTGACCCCGGGAGTGTGTGATGGGACGGTGTGGAGGGAGATTCACTCTGTGTCTGACCCCGGGAGTGTGTGATGGGATGGTGTGCAGGGAGCTTCACTCTGTGTCTCACCCCGGGAGTGTGTGATGGGACGGTGTGGAGGGAGATTCACTCTGTGTCTAACCCCGGGAGTGTGTGATGGGACAGTGTGGAGGGAGATTCACTCTGTGTCTGACCCCGGGAGTGTGTGATGGGACAGTGTGGAGGGAGATTCACTCTGTGTCTGACCCCGGGAGTGTGTGATGGGACAGTGTGGAGGGAGCTTCACTCTGTGACTAACCCACGGCTCCGTCCTCCAGCAGCTACCTGAAGGGATCCCACCGCGTTCCAGCCTACAGACACTCACAATGATGCCGGCGTAGTCCTCGTTCTCCAGGTATGCATCGTGGAGCCAAATGAACTCTTCGTGCTGTCGAACCACAGAGAACTCCGGTTGCTTGAAGTGGGAGAGGTTGGTCTGAAAGGTGGAAAGTACAAAGTGAAGAGAGGCACTCACTGTGTGCATGTGGCCAGATCGCACTAGCTACAAACCACAGACCGCGGTGAAGAAGGTGATGTGCTTACAAACAACACTGGCTGTGAGAGAAACAACCCCCCCCCCCACCACGCCACCTCACCCTGCTCTTCCTTCTAGTCACTGACTGCACACGCTTACTGACTCTACACCACAGAATGAAAAACTCAGCACAGAAATGGCATGTTGGCCTTCATAACAAGGGAGGTTGAGTATAGGAGTAAAGAGGTCCTTCTGCGGTAGTACAGGGCCCCAGTGAGACCACACCTGGAGTATTGTGTGCAGTTTTGGTCTCCAAATTTGAGGAAGGACATTCTTGCTATTGAGGGAGTGCAGCGTAAGTTCACGAGGTTAATTCTCAGGATGGCGGGACTGTCATATGTTGAAAGATTGGAGCGACTGGGCTTGTATACACTGTAATTTAGAAGGATGAGAGGAGACCTGATTGAAACACAACATTATTAAGGGATTGGACACGCTAGAGACAGGAAACATGTTCCGGATGTTGGGGGAGTCCAGAACCAGAGGACACAGTTTAAGAATATGGGCTAGTCCATTTAGAACGGAGTTCAGGAAAAAAATTTTCATCCAGAGTTGTGGATCTGTGGAATGCTCTGCCTCAGAAGGCAGCGGAGGCCAATTCTCTGGATGCTTTCCAGAGTTAGAGTTCTTAAAGATAGCGGAGTCAAGGGATATGGGGAGAGGGCAGGAACGGGGTACTGATTGTGGATGATCAGCCATGATCACAGCGAATGGCGGTGCTGGCTCAAAGGGCCGAATGGCCTACTCCTGCAACCCATTGTCTATTGAAACACACCCCTCAGAAACACCTGCAGATACTGGAAACCCAGAGTAACACACACAAAATGCTGGAGGAGCCCAGCAGGTCAGGTAGCAACTATGGAAAAAAAAAGTAAACAGTCGACGTTTCGGGCTGAGACCCTTCTTCAGGGCTGCTGTGCCCTCGAACCCCATGTTCACAGTATTACATTTTTTTTTAATCATTTGTAGAGTTTGTCTTGCTTTGCACATTGGTTGCTTGTTAGCCTACCTGAATAGTTTTTACACAAAGTTCTACTTGTCGAGCGGTACAATGTGGAGCAGACCCTTCTGGCCCTTTGAGTGATGTTGCCCCAGCGACCCCTGGCGTGCCCGATTAGGTGAGGGTTAATCGCCAATTTACCCACCAGCTGGCGCGTCTTTGGCCTGTGGGAGGAAACTGGAACATCCGGAGAAAGCCCACCCATTCCACGGGGGAGGACGGACAGAGACTCCTTAGAGATCGGCACCGGAATAGAACTCCGGACTCCGGAATGCCCCGAGCTGTCATGGTGTAGTTCTAAAACCTCCCCCCCCCACCCGTGGAACATAAATTTCTTCATTTTCTTCTTCCAGGCAATTACAGGAAAATAAAGCAACACAAATTCTGTGGCACTTCTTTACTTTCCTGCAAATTCCCACAAGGAAATGAATCTCACGGTGACATACATGTGTACGGGTTAATAAATTTTGCCGCGACTTTGTCGCACGCTGGCTGGATCTGTGCACGTTGTGGCAGCATTCTTAAGAGTCGTACGGCACCGAAACAGGCCAACTGATCCATACTGACCCGTGCTGGCCTGCGTGTTAGTCCCAGCCGCCTGCCTCCGGCCCACAGCTCCCTATCCACGTACCATTGGCTTGTCTTACGTCAATGGCGCTGAGGTCGCATGGGTTGAGGACTTCTAAGTTCCCTGGGAGTAAATGTCACCAGTAGCCCTCCCCAGTCCAACCACGAGGTCACACCACGACCAAGGAAGTGAACAAGCATCCCTCCTTCCTCAGGAGGCTGAGGAAATTCAGAAGGTTCCTCGATCGTTATTGATGCACACAGAAAGAATCCTCCCCGATTCATCGCGGACCGGCGGACCAACTGCTCTGCCCGTGGCCAGAAGGAACCACTGAGAGTTGTGGATGCAACTCAGCACGTCAGGAAAAATCAGCCTCGCCACCAACCCCCACCCCCACGGGCTCCCCTTACATCTCCTGCTGGCTCAGTAAAGAGGCCGACATTATCAAAGACCCCACCTGCCCCAGACATCCCCCTCCCACTGGGCAAAAGCCTGAAAACACCCACCACCAGGCTCAAGGACAGCTTCGACCTCGCTGCTATCAGACTACTGAACGGACCTCTTGTATGATAAGATGGACTCTGGACCTCACAATCTACCTCGCACCTGCTGACCTGCGCTGCACTGTAGCTGTTGCCTTCTGTTATTGATTTACCCTGCCCTACCTCGGCGCAGTGTGTGATGATCTGTATGAGCAGCACACAAGAATCTGTATCTCGGTGCCTGTGACAATAAATAAACCAGCTCCGATCCCATCCATACACCCACCATTGCCCCAAGCTCATCAGGGGAGGAGCCAATATGGCACCAGAGGGAGGCTTCAAGCTCATCCGAGAAACAGCTTGAACCACTCTCTTTAACGTCTTTCCACCCGCTTTTTGGGGTACTGCCCGAGTCTGTGATCTACAGCTGCACTCAAACTCCGGTTCGTCGCACCAGTGGGGTCCCACTCCTGGACCGGCTGCTCTCAGTACCTCGGGTGGCGACCATGGACCCGATTCCGCGCCAGGGTCGCACTGCAGGAGATCAGAACGTCGAGACAGCGGGCGTGGCCATCAAGAGGGCTCGGCACTCGAGCGATTGCTCTATCTCAACGGGGCTGGGAAGCAGAGCCCGCAGGTTCTCTAGTCAGGCGAGCTCGAGCAAGTGCCGCTTCAGATTGTAACACTGAATCAGCGAGCTATTAGATTCCCCTCTCGCTGTGGAAGGGGTGACACCCCCCCTCTCTCCCCCCCAAGAAAGCCCGTGGCACATTGAACACGTTGGGTGAACAATGGTTTTTGGTGGGCAGCAGATCACGGACTCTCTTAGGGGGCTTTGCTTTTGCTTGGCGGGTGGTGGACGCTGATGTGTCCTGCTGGAACACGGGGGGGATGCAGTGAAGAGTTGGGGTGATATTTTCGTATGTGGAGGAGGGGGCTTTGAGGCTCAAACATTTTCCTGCCATTCATTCTTTGAGTTTTCTCCCTTCTGTTTCATGTACGTCTGTGACGAGTAAGAATTTCAGGGTGTACACATTCTCTGACAGTAAATGCAACCATTGACCAATCCTATCCAACGCTTTGGATCCAGTAGCTGCTCCGCACGTGACCGCAAGAAACCACAGAGGGATCGGGGACCCCGCCCAGCAAGTCATGGAAACCAACCTCCCCTCTTGGTGAAGGAGACTATGCAACTCATGAGAAAAGGCACATGCCTTAAAATTATGACCTTGAGGTTGGATTAGCGAGGTTAAGCGAGCTGGGGCTTTCCTCTTTGGAGAGAAGGATGAGAGGTGACCTGATAGAGATCTGCAAGATGATAAGAGGAATAGATAGAATGGACAGCCAGAGACTCCCCCCACCACTCCCAAAGGGTGGAAGTAACTCATACGAGGTGGGACATAATTTTAGGGTGATTGTAGGGAAGCATAGAGTGGGAAGCCAGAGTCACATCTTTTCTTTTTGAAAACACAGAGAGGTGGGTGAGTGGAATGCCCTGCCAGGGGTGGTGGTGGAGGCAGATACATTAGGGGCATTTAAGAGACTCTTTAGATAGGCATGCGTGTGGTGCGTGGCCAAGTGGTTAAGGCGTTGGACTGGCAATCTGAAGGTCACGAGTTCGAGCCCCAGCCGAGGCAATATGTTGTGTCCTTGAGCAAGGCACTTAACCACACACTGCTCTAGTTCACCCAGGTGAGAATGGGTACCGGCAAAATGCTGGGGGTTAACCTCGCGATAGACTGGCGTCCCATACTCAGTCACTTCATTCCACGGAAACTGGCATAAGCGCCAGCCTGATGGGCCTATGTGAGACTTTAGATAGATACTTGAGTGATGGAGTGAATATGTGGGATGGAAGGGTTATATATGGGAGATTGATCTTGGATTGGTTAAAGGGTCAGCACAACATTGTGGGCCGAAGGGCCTGTACTGTTCTGTAAGCCTCTCCCATGCCTCACTCTTCACTTTCCCCATCCTCCTCCCCCAGAGGAATCAGTCCCATAAGCAAGGGTTCGAAGACACAACCTTCTGCTTCAGGCGACCGAGCCAGAAGGCATGAGTCATACCCACACTCTGGTGGCCCAGCAGGTAACGTTCCTGCGTCACCCACAGGACAAGCTGGTGAGCCGCCAACCTCCGTGACCCCTCCCCCACCCCCGTACCTTGGTGTGGACGGTGAACTTCACCTTGTCCCTCTCGCTGACAGCGTCCGAGATCTCAACCTGGAGCGAGGTGTCTCCCTGCAGGTCTACTGACATGGTCCTCGACTGCATTAAAAATAAAACAAGACACAGCGATTCAGTCAAAATGCCAGTCACAAGAGCAGACCGATCTGGACGCACATTACAAATCGTCTGAGGGCTCCCTGGGAAAAAGCTGGATGGTTCAGTGTACAGGAAGCCTTGCAACTCAATGAGTTTCAAAATACGCTTTAAAACTTTCATTAAAGTTACATTAATTGAAAATGGGTGCAGAATACTTGAGTCAACATTTTCATAATGTATTAACTCAAGAAATATCACGTCTTTACAGAATCAGGCTTAACACCACTGACTTGGGTGTGAAATTCGTCTTGCTACAGCAGTACAGTGGAAAGACAGAAAGTAATTACTACAGATTACAAACATATATAATCAATGCAAACAGAAAAGGTACTGTTCATGGAACAGTCAAAAAGCTGGTAGTGAAGGGGAAGAAACACTGACGTCCTACTAGAACGGATAATTTTGAAAACGCCGGTTTTGCGTAAAAACGATAAGCGTCCACACTATGCGTTTTTAAAAATATCTCCATCCACATTGAAACGGAGATTTCGGCAAATCTCCTACTGCGCATGCGCAGGACACATTTACAGAAAAAAAAGTGACATGTTTGGTGTCAAATCTCGCTGTGAAAGTGCGCGTTTGTGCAGTTACAGACTAGGAAAACTTAAACTTAAACTTAAAACTTAAACGGGCAGCTGTTGGCTCTCACGCAGGAGGACTTAAAAAAAAACAACAAATACTGAAGCGTATGGAGGCAACTGACAGGGAGTTCACGGGCAGTATGACCCGACTGATGACGAACATTGAAAAACTGACTGACTCTGTTGCATTAATAAAGTACCTTATTAAGTGTGTAAAACATGTCTGCATCAGCATTATCTTGTATTTCTATACAATGTTACATTCGGCTGTTACACATCTATTGTCAGAAAAGTACTTGCATAAATAGGTAAACCACCTTCATACAAGCAAGGACAGAAAACAGGGCAAAGTGAGTATACTTATTTATTCAGTAAGTTATAGGTCAAAGTATTTGGTGAGTACATTTCTAACTCTTCTGGCTTCGGTCTCGTTGCCGTCTGTTTTGAAATTGTTAGGTTGTGTTCAAGAAAACAATGAGATGGCGCGCTGCCGTCTGACGGTGTTTTCAGATTTCTCCGGTTACCCCGTCCACACTGATCTGCCCAAGAGGCTTTTTCAAAAACACACACCCTGGAAAGCACCGGTTTCGGGGGACGAAAACGCTGCTTTAGTGTGGACGAAGGGTAATAACGAAGAGAAAAAGCTTCAGTTACGGATTTATCTGGTGTAGCGTGGACGTAGCCCGAGTGTGGGCCTTCACAGTAGTGTAGCTGTTAACACACAATCGCTTCAAAGTGGCAGCAATCACCGGTAAGGTTTCGATTCCCACTGCTGTCTGTAATGAACTTGTACATTCTCCCAGGTGCCTTACAAAGACAGCAAGATTGCCGCCATATTTCATTGGGAGTTTGAGGAGATTTGGTTTGTCATCCAAACAACTTGCAAATTTCCACAGACAGACCATGGGGAGCGTTCTAACTGGCTGCATCACTTCAATATGGACTCTATATTCCCCTCTACAGATGCTGCCCGACTTGCCGAGTTCCTCCAGCGTTTTGTGTTTGCTGCTCAAGATTTCCAGTATCTGCAGAATCTCTCGGGGGCTCACGAGGCAAACAGAATCACATTTAAAGAGACACTTGGACAGGTGCACGGCAAGGAAAGGTTGAGACGGCTATGTGGGCCAAGATCTTTCAAGAATACAAAGGCTGGAATGACTCAGCAGATCAGGCAGCCTCAAAGGAGAGGGACCGAATCGAAAAGCGTAACGACACTTGCGGGTTGCCCCGAGCACGTCCTCAGTTTGTTCATTTCGCTGCATGCGTCAATGTACCCGTGTTACAACTGTTAGATTTGAGATTCAAGTTTATTTCTCACGTGGGCGTTGAAACGCATTACACCTCCAACAGAGAAGCTTATAATTAGAATCAGATTTCATATCACTGGTATATGCCGTGGAATTTGTTAACCTTGCAGCAGCAGTACAATGCAACACATAAAAGAAAAAAAATTTTAATTACAGTAAACACATACAAATAGTTAAATTTTAAGTCACGCAAACAGAAATAAAAAAGTAGTGAGGTAGGGTTCAATGTCTGTTCAGAAATCGGATGGCAGAGGGGAAGAAGCTGTTCCTGAATCACTGAGTGTGTGTCTTCAGGCTCCTGTACCTCCTCCCTGATGGCAGAGGGGAAGAAGCTGTTCCTGAATCGCTGAGTGTGTGTCTTCAGGCTCCTGTACCTCCTCCCTGATGGCAGAGGGGAAGAAGCTGTTCCTGAATCGTTGAGTGTGTGTCTTCAGGCTCCTGTACCTCCTCCCTGATGGCAGAGGGGAAGAAGCTGTTCCTGAATCATTGAGTGTGTGTCTTCAGGCTCCTGTACCCCCTCCCTGATGGCAGAGGGGGAGAAGCTGTTCCTGAATCGTTGAGTGTGTGTCTTCAGGCTCCTGTACCTCCTCCCCGATGGCAGAGGGGAAGAAGCTGTTCCTGAATCGTTGAGTGTGTGTCTTCAAGCTCCTGTACCTCCTCCCTGATGGTAGCAACGAGAAGACAGCATGACCTGGGTGATGGCGGTCCGTAACGATGGATGCTGCCTTTTCGAGGCATCGCTTTTTGAAGATGTCCTGGATACTATGGAGGCTGGTGCCAGTGATGGAGCTGACCGAGTTTACAACTCTCTGCAGGTTATTTCAACCCTGTGCAGTAGCACCACCCCCCCCCCCCCCATACCGGACAGTGATGCAGCCAGTTAGAATGCTCTCCATAGTACAACTGTACAAGTTTTCAATCTCCTTAAACTCAATGAAATGTAGACACTGTCGTGCCTTCTTTGTAGCTGTATTGATACTCAGGGCCCAGGTTAGATCCTTAGAGATATTAACAGCCAGGAACTTACTCCCCCTCACCATTTCTGATCCCTCTATGCGTTCCCTCACCCTGCCCTTTCTGAATATTATAGTTTTATTTGTCACAGGTCCAGTACATTGAAACAGAGTGAACCGTATCATTTGCCCTAACAGTCACATTCTGACGACATGCCACGGGCCAGCTTGCAGGCTTCCGGCACCAATATAGCACACCACCAACTCACTAGTCGTAACCCGTTCGTCTTTGGAAAGGAGTTTTGAAACAGCACCAGCAACCTAACAGCAGGCACAGTGGAACTGGCACACATTACAAGACTCGGGCCCCAGATGGAATGGCCAGTGAGAGCAAGTTAATGAAGTGGTGCTGCTCGTGCACCCTGCCCCGCTCCATCCTCTCCCTCCACGGGCGCACCAGACTTGGCCGAGATCACAGGCCGCACCTCCTGTCAACTGCCGGAGGCGTCGTGTTCATGACTGCAAGTGCTGGTTGACATTAGCGCCACAGAGAGCAAGGATTTGACCCGCTGGCTCCATGCCCTTGCAGGAGTCCCTGCGCTACAGCAACAGTGGGAGGGGAGAGAGGAAAAAAGAGAGTACAGAGGAGATTTACGAGAATGTTACCTGGGTTCCAGCACCTAAGTTACAGAGAAAGGTTGAACAAGTTAGGTCTTTATTCTTTGGAGCGTAGGTTGAGGGGGGACTTGATAGAGGTATTTAAGATTATGAGGGGGATAGATAGAGTTGACGTGGATAGGCTTTTTCCATTGAGAGTAGGGGAGATTCAAACAAGAGGGCATGAGTTGAGAGTCGAGGGCAAAAGTTTAGGGGTAACATGAGGGGGAACTTCTTTACTCAGAGAGTGGTGGCTGTGTGGAACGAGCTTCCGGTAGAAGTGGTAGAGGCAGGTTCGATATTGTCATTTAAAAAAAAAATTGGACAGGTATATGGACAGGAAGGGAATGGAGTGTTATGGGCTGAGTGCAGGTCGGTGGGACTAGGTGAGAGTAAGCGTTTGGCACGGACTGGAAGGGCTGAGATGGCCTGGTTCCGTGCTGTAATTGTTTTTATGGTTAAATAAATCACAGATCAGAAACACTCTCTCATAGGCTGAGAGCAGGAGACAAATCAGCATCCCTGATTAAACCTGCATGCAACACACCAGGAGATCTTGTGAGAAAACTTGCACTGAAGCCTCCTGAGATGTCCCCTCTGGGGGGGTGGGGGGGGGGGGGAAAGGGGCCTGTGGTGGGAGGCTGGCTGAGCCGGCAAACCCTCTGTATCATTGGAGACTCCATATCGGGTGGCGATGCCAAGGAACAAGAACACTCCCCACCCCATACACTGGCACTGGAGTAGGTCCAGAGAAGGTTTGCAAGAACGAAAGGTTGAGCTGTTCTCCGATCTTGGCAATCCATTTGCAAACTTCTTCGTCAGCATACGGGGAGACGTCATCAGTGTGCTCCACACTTGCGGTACGTTCGGCCTTTATGTACGTGTCAACCAGCTGATTAGCCCTCATTATGGAAACTCATTTGTGATGTAGGACGGAGGTCTCATCACTGATTGGTTGCACGGTGAATTCTGTGCATGGTGGTCTGGAATTTTCCCCACATTGGCTTATAATTGAGGCCGACATATCCATTTACGTAATTGTTTGTAGAAATCTACGAATTTTCTTGGATTTTTTTCCCTGTTTTTCAGCAGTATTTTCTGCAAACTCTAGAAACTCTTGTGGGTTAAAATCCCAGGAGATCAGTAGTTTCTGAAATACTCTTATCACCTCATCTGGCACCAACAACCATTCCACAGTCAAAGTCACTTACCTCACGTTTCTTCCCTCTATTCGGAGACTGTGTCCTCTGGTCTTAAACTCCCCCCCCACCATAGGAAACATCCTCTCCATGTTCACTCTAACATTTGACAGGTTTCAACGAGATCCCCCCTCATTCTTCTGAATTCCCGCGAGGAGAGGCCTAGAGCTATCATATGACTAGCCCTTCAACCTTGGAATAATTTTCATGAACCTTTGAACCCTCTCCAATGTCAACCTCTGATAAAGCAGAGGGAGAGAGGTTCTACATTAGTAGGAGTGCCATAGGTTATGGGGGAGAAGGCAGAAGAATGGGGCTGGGAGGGAAAATAAACAGTGGAGCAGCCTTGATGGGCTGAATGGCCTAATTCTGCTCCTCAGTCTTCTTGTCTTATAAAGCATCAGCACTGTTTGTTTCCGGTGTAGTGATTTGCACAGGGACTTTTCCCAGCAGTACTGGTGCTGTATACACAGAATTTATCAGTCTGGGTATAAAGTTCACAAGGCAAAATACACAAAACTTTACTGTGGGGAGAAAGAGATCAAAGTTTAAAATGTTTAGTCCTTCTGCATATACTCCCACCTCTTATCTTGCAATCTCACCCAACTCAATGGAATGAGACAGCAACCGGGCCAAACCTGTGGGCTGCACACTGAAAAAGAAAATTTAACAGATGGCTGCCAAGCAGAAGTGAGCATTCAGAATGAGACAGAGCACAGTTCACCAAATCCACCTGCAAACAGACGAGCAAGCAGCCAACTCTCGCCGAACAAGTGGTCGGCGACCAGTCACCTGAGAACTTGATGCTCAAAATGAGCAGCGGCCACTCGGCCCTTCAAGCCCGTGACAACTTTCTGTCACGGCATGTTAGCATCTGCTCTGCTCCAGGGAGGGAATGTCTATCAGAGATCCCCACCACCTGCAATACGCCATCATCGCGTGGCTCCCGTCAGGGAGGCGGGACAGAAGCTCGGTGGCCTACACCACCAGGTTCAGGAACAGCTACTTCTCTTAAACTGGGGCTTCACAACCTTTTTTTGTGCCATGGACCAACACCATTAAGTAAGAAGTCTGTGCACTGTGGGTTGGGGTCCCCTGCCTTAAATCATTTGTTGTTGGCACACACCTAATTACACAGATCAACAACACCATGACTGCTGTAAACACTTTGCATTTTGTTTGTTCCAACTGTGCTCTTCCTTGTAAAATAAATCAGAATCCCGATTCACATCGGCATGTCTTGAAATTTGTCGTCTTTGCACCAGCAGTACATTGTAATTCACGAGAAAAAATGCGAATTAAAGTTAAATTAAATTAGTGCAAAGATAGAAATAAATAGTGAGATAGTGCTCATGGGTTCAATGTCCATTTAAAGATCAGATGGGCAAAGGGAAGAAGCCGTTCCTGAATCGCTGAGTGTGTGTCTTCAGGCTCCTGTACCTCCTCCCTGATGGCAGAGGGGAAGAAGCTGTTCCTGAATAGCTGAGTGTGTGTCTTCAGGCTCCTGTACCTCCTCCCTGATGGAAGAGGGGAAGAAGCTGTTCCTGAATCGTTGAGAGTGTGTCTTCAGGCTCCTGTACCTCTGAGCGAGCAATGAGAAGAGGGCATGACCTGGGTGTTGGGGATCCTTAATGATGGACGCTGCCTTTCTGAGGAAGTTGCCCTGGTCACTACAGAAGCTAGTGCCCATGATGGTGGGTATAATTATAGACACATAGAAAACCTACAGCACAATACAGGCCCTTCTGCCCACAAAGCTGAGCCGAACGTGTCCTTACCTTAGAATTACCTAGGCTCATCCATAGCCCTCTATTTTGCTAAGCTCCATGTACCAGTCCAGGAGTCTCTTAAAAGACCCTATTGTTTCCACCTCCACCACTGTCACTGGCAGCCCATTCCACACACTCACCACTCTCTGCATTAAAAAAAACTTACCCCTGACATCTCCTCTGCACCTACTTCAAAGCACCTTAAAACTGTGCCCTCTCATCATCTTGTACACCTCTATCAGGTCACCTCTCATCCTCCGTCGCTCCGAGGAGAAATGCTATTTGCTTACAACCACCCCCACCCCCCCCCCCAATGCATTGGGTGTTTGACAATCTTTTTATTTTAAAATGGGTTCTTTTGGGGTCTCTCAGTTTCGTGGCTCCCTGTAAGGAGACTAATCTCAAGGTTGTACAACGTACACAAACTTTGATAATAATGCATCTTGTCAATGAATAAACATACAAGTTCGGCTAACAAACTATTACTTAACAGACACACCCACGAGCGAGCTCCCAGAAAATTCAAAAGCCCCCATTGTGCATACAATTCATTTCTAAAGACAGCAAAAAGTAGTTTCCTCCCCTTCCAACAGTAATAATTGTTCTTTCTTATCGGTCTGATGTGCTTTGGTGCCATTCACTACAACAGAGATAGCATATTCTCGGGAGACACGTACTTTATACAGTCGGCCCTCCTTATCCGCAGATTCCGCACGCGCGGCTTCAACCAACCAGATCGGGAAAACCCGGAAGTTCTCTCCAGCACTCGTTGTTTAAGCGTGTACAGACTATTTTTTTTTATCATTTTCCCCTAAACAATACAGTATAACAACTATTTACATAGTGTTTATATTGTATTAAGTATTATAAGCAATCTAGAAATGACTTAAAAGTACAGGCAGTTCCCGGGTTATGAATGAGTTCCATTCCCGAGTCCGTCCTTAAGTCGGATTTGAAGACGGAACAGGTACATCCGGTATTATTTAGCGTCAATTAGTCAAATGTTTGTCTTAGTACATAGTACATATTTTACCTTTCTATACATATAAAACACTTAAGAAACATACATATTTCAATAATTAAACCACTGTGTTGCTTAGTAATAATTGTAGCTTTCATCGGGACAGGGCCTTTTACACGCTCCATTAAAATTGTTCCGATTGTTGACCAACTGTAGCCTAACGCTTTTCCAATGACCGATGGCGTTTCACCTCTTTCCGATCGCTTTATTACTTCCACCTTATTTTCCAATCATGATCGTGATTATTTTTGTGAACAGAAACACCGCGGATTCAGAGCTACGCCACCGGGTCCTAATGTCCACTGCACTGAACATGTTATATAAAGTCTGGGGTTCCGCTGGGTCCTAAAGACCACCACACTGAGTCAGGTTAAATAAGGGACTTGAGCATCCACTTTTTTTTGGTATCTGCCGGGGGGGGGGGTCTCAGAACCAATTCCCCCACAAATAAGGAAGGCCGACTGTACATGTTCAGCACCGCCTGATGAGCCTGTACCGTCCAATTGCTCCCATTAACATACTAACTGGTCTCCTCACTGAGAGCAATGGTACTGAACTCGGGTCACTGGCGCTGTAACAGCGCTACGCTCACCCCTATGTACCAGCGGGACACCGACCCATCATCAAATGGTGGGGGGGGGGGGAATTGGCCCCTTGGAACCGACCTCTCTGCTGCACAGGAGGATGGTTATCGATGGCCAACACACCACTGGGAGCCTCTGGTCCCACCCAAGATGAAAACGCAGAGCGTAACAGCTACAGAGAAAGGCAGTGTCAGCCAATATTAAAGTGCAAGGTCATAACGAAGCAGATTGCGAGAGTCCATCTTCTTATACAGATAAAGTGTCTGATAACAGCGGGATAGGAGCCATCAGGGATACCTGCACATTTTAGGAACAGTTTAACCCCCTCCACTTTAAGATTTCTTTGATTTTTTTCAGCTGCTTTACCTGAGATACCATACCGACTTATGGACGCTGGTCATATCGGTGCCCAGAGACATTTATGAGTGCTCTAACTGATTGCATCAGTGTCTGGTATAGAGAGGACAAGATCGGGGTGGGGGGGGAATAAATTGCCCAAAGTTGTAAACTCAGCCGGCTCCATCATGTATCCTGCCTTCCCAGTATCCAGGAAACCTTTAAAAGGCAATGCCTCAAAATGGGGGCATCGGTCATGAGGACCCCCATCTCCCAGGACATGCCCTCGTCTCATTGCTACCATCAGGGAGGAGATACACACTCAGCGTTTTAGTAACATCTTCTTCCCCGCAGTCATCAGATTTCAGAATGGACTTTGAACCCGTGAACACTACCTCACCATTACTTTTCTTTCTTTGCACGACTTCAGATTTTATTAATACGTATCGCAACGTACTAGTGCCCACGAAATTCCACGACGCATGCCAACGACGTTAAACCTGATTGTGAACCTTTGCAAATGCTTTCTGGATCACTTGCCAATCATAAAAAAGACGCACTGCTGACAGAGCAGCTCAGGTGATTGGCAGAGGCCCCAGATTATTTAATTCAGGCACATTCATTCATAAAGAAATAGTGGATTCCACTTAATCGGGACGCCAGTTGATCAGGGCAGCCTCTTAATTGGGACAACTCTAAAATTAATCGACAAGATTGCCAGGACTTTATTCGCTTATTTGGGACACTCCTCATCAAGCGCTGTGTCGTGTGGCGTGGGCGAGTGCGGTCTTTGTCGACAATTTTTCTACAGAAGTGGTTTTGCCATTGCCTTCTTCTGGGAAGTGCCTTTACAGGACGGGCGAACCCCCAACAATTATCAATACTCTTCAGAGATTGTCTGCCTGGCGTCAGTGGTCGCATAATCAGGACTTGTGATCTGCACCGGCTGCTCATGACTCTGATCTGTGGGGGCAGAGAGGGGCTGTGGGGGTGGGGGCTAAGCAGGTGTCATACCTAGCCCACTTAATTGCAACAGGAGACTGTGGCTGATCAGGTCCTAACTAGCGTCAGTCACTTGCACTTGTGCAGCCATCGGCACTACACCGTGATTAGAGTCTGCAGTTTTTATACAGCATCAGTAGTGTGTGTTTGTGTTCAAAAAGGCAGTGATTTTTGTCACTGATATGCGACGAGAAGCAAGCAGCAAGACAAACCATAACTCTTTTGCTCACAGTGGTCTCAAACATTCAGACCCAGGGATGCCAGAAACAGCTGGGAGTGAAAATTAAACGATTCATCTACTTCAATAAGAATTAGGAAGAATGTGAAGGTATCCACAATCACCTTGAATGTGTAAAGAGGGTTTCTTCTTTTTGTTAACTAGCAGGAATGCTAATTTACTGATAACGAGAATGGTATTCCTTTGTAAACCAAATGGGGATTAATGTTCTTTCTTCTGAGTCTGTAAGCTTTTGTTGACGGGCTTTTGGGCAGATCGGCGCGAGGGGGTCGAGAGAGAGGACGCAATGCTCTAAGCTGGGCGAGGATCGGACCCCAAAGGGGGGTCTGAGGCCGGGAGATTCTCCGAGGACGGGGGGGGGGGGGGGGATGAAGCTAGATGTGTTTGGTTGACCACTCGGAGGGTCCTGAGCTGTTTGGAGAGTCGAGGAGTTCGGAGGGTCCTGAGCTGCTAGTCGAGTAGTTCGGAGGGGATCGAATGGTGGCCAGAAGACTTCAGTAATTGAGCTCCAACGGTTGTGCACGAAGTGGTTTGGACTTTGATAAGTTTGGCGCCTTTTCTTTAATTTTCTCTTGATATATACTGTATCGTTATTAATCACTTAGTTATAGTAACCTTTATAAATTGTACTCATTTAATCGCATATGGTGTATTGTCTGTTTTTGGGCGAGGCGGGGACATCACACAGCATCCACACCAGCTGATTACCCAGTTTGGCGGGGCCGAAGGCTGCTCCCCCTAGACGAGAACGAGCTGAGCGAGCCTGAGGTGACCCGAGGGGTTACATTGTGGGGTGCTCGTCCGGGGTTGATTTCTGTGAAAGCTGTGGGATCGCCCTCTTTGGATTGTGTCTGCGGCGAAGAGCTGGTGTGCCTTTGTGGGTGTGCGATTGCTGGTTATCGCTACGTGTGTGTTGGGTGGGGTGGCTGCTGTTGCTAGCCTGGAGGTCGTTGTTCGATTTCCGACTAGTGCTGACGAAATGGTGGTGGGACCATGGACTGTCCGTACTGTTTGGAGAGTGAGGAGTGACAGGTTGGGATGTTTCAGCAGTGGTGAGCTCCGCCCGGTTGTTGGAATAACGTCCAGCCCTAAAGGGGCGGAGCGGACCCCTCAGTTGTTGGGTGAGTGGCAGTGCTTGGCTGAGGGAAAGCGACAGGGACGGGTTGAAAGTTTGAGTAGGCGGGCTGGTGACTTTGTTAGAACTGTCGGGTGTAATTACCTCGAAGTGACCGCTGCCAGTTCTGGGAATGTGTGGGAAAATGTGTGTGGTTCGACTGGAAGTCAAATGCCGCAGCTGGGGGGGCTTATCATATCCGTGGCAGGAGATTGGTGGGAAGTTTTTAGGGTATCTCTTTTTGCCTAGGGGGGCAGATAAATTGCTTGTGGTGCCAAGGGGATCTGCCAAGGGGATCAGTTGTTCCGTTGATTCGAGAGGTGTCGGGAAACTTAGAGGAGGCCCAGTGGGGGAACGGCTTGGGGTCTCTGGGGGAGCACGTTCCCAGCAATGTACCAAGGAACTCCCGAAAGGAACAGACTCTATTCCTGAAGGCTTAGAGGGGCCACGCGCACAGGTGTTGTTACGGATGGATGGAAGTCAAGTTAAAGCCATCCTCGGCACCGGGGCGCCGGTTAAGTTGCTGTACAGCTTGTTTCATAACCGTCATTGGAAGCATTTACCCTTGACGACATTGAGAACACTGGAGATTCGGGGTACCAGTGCCGGTGATTATCCAGACGACGGTTGTTGGTCAGTGAAAATGGAGTTCTTAGAGGCAAATGTGGAGGAGACTGAGGTTCAGGAATCGTTAATGCTGATGTGTCCGGACCCTGTTGAGACGGGCAGCGTTTCTGTTCTAGAGAGAACCAATATCCTGCTGGTGCGCTTGGGGGCCTGCCCGGAGGAGGCGGGTGAGCGTTGTTTGTAGGCGTTGTCGATGCACCCAGAGTCTCGAGCTGATTGTGTGGACGTGTGTAGCAGCATTGGGCTGATACCGAATTCAAACAAGAGCCATTGGCGGTACGGCCTGGGGGAAGTATCTGAGGGTGAGACCCTCCTAGTGGACGCTGCGAAATACCACGAGGGAGCGGAGTTGACTGCTGAAGACACCTCGGAGAGAGAGAGGTTGCGGCAACTGGCCCCTGAAGCCGTGGAAGACCAAGGCAGCGTGTGTGTGGATTGTATTGCGTTGAAGAGGCGCACTGTCAGTGACCAGAATATGGCCCTGAGGGCCAGAGAGGCGATGGCCTGTCTGAGTGGTGTGAAGTGGTTTAAGGTGCTGGATCTGAGGAGTGGATGTTGCCAAATCCCGATGAGTGGGGCCGACAAGGAGAAGACGGCCGTTATAAATTCCCTAGGAGTCTTCGGGTCCGAAAAGATGCCACAGGGCATATCTGGAGCCCTTGCAACCTTCCTGCTGGGCAGGTGGAAGACCATAGGGGATGTGGAGGCATTTGGAGTTTTGGTGTATGTGGATGATCTCTTGGTGTTTGGATTTGCCTCAGGAAAATATGAAGTGAGGTCGTTGCAGGAGCAGCTGAGAACTACCGAGTTAAAAGTGTTTTCGGGACACATGCCCGGGCTGGCGAAGGTCGAAGCTCGTGAGTGACTGTCTCTACGGAACCAAGTTTGAAATGAAGACGGAGAGACTGGAGAAAGTGATCTGGAACCATTCGGAAGACTTACAAGTTGGAGAGAATGTTGTCTGACTGAGGGTAATAGCAAACTGAGAACCCGGAGAAGGGAGTTTGCGGAGGTGAAGAAATTACAGACAAATCTCAGAAGAGAGAAGCGGAGGCTTGAAGGGAACCTGAAGGTGACCATCAACAGTTCAAATGAAGTGCAAAACCTGAAAGTTGATCTGGAAGAAGTCATGAGGAAGAAAAAGCTGGAGAGAAGTGCAGTGAATACTGAACAGGAGGCTGAAGAGACTGCGGGAGCAGTGCAGGCCACGTGTTTCCGTTTGGAGAAGATCAAACAGCAGCTACCGATCACAGGAATGAGGAAGAATACAGATTCGATGGATGATGTGCTGGATGTGTGGTACATGCTGCCTTTTGCTGACTTTCCCTCGACTGAGGAAGAGATCTTTGGCCCTTCTCCCATTGAGTCAGGTGTAGCGGGGAGGGTTAGCTGTGTGCAGTGTGGGGCATGAGTGAGAGGTTGAGAGAGGAGTTGGTAGTGGGCCCAAGGTATCCCCAGTTGTGTCCGAGCCTGAAGGGTTTAGGTGAGGGGGTACGGAGGTCTCAGAAGGGTTAGGGAACTCCCAGATAGTTGGCCTAAGTAGCGCCTGAGGAACAGGGCGTGAGGGTTACTGTGTGGGGAGGAGATGTCACTGTTTGTACTTGGGTTACGGTGTGTTGGCAGGAAAGGTGGCGAGTTATTTAGTAGTCATGAGGACATGACTTTTATTTGGTGGAGGGAGAGTGTAAAGAGGGTTTCTTCTTTTTGTTAACTAGCAGGAATGCTAATTTACTGATAACGAGAATGGTATTCCTTTGTAAACCAAATGGGGATTAATGTTCTTTCTTCTGAGTCTGTAAGCTTTTGTTGACGGGCTTTTGGGCAGATCGGCGCGAGGGGGTCGAGAGAGAGGACGCAATGCTCTAAGCTGGGCGAGGATCGGACCCCAAAAGGGGGTCCGAGGCCGGGAGATTCTCCGGGGGGGGGGGGGGATGAAGCTAGATGTGCTTGGTTGACCACTCGGAGGGTCCTGAGCTGTTTGGAGAGTCGAGGAGTTCGGAGGGTCCTGAGCTGCGAGTCGAGGAGTTCGGAGGGGATCGAATGGTGGCCAGAAGACTTCAGTAATTGAGCTCCAACGGCTGTGCACGAAGTGGTTTGGACTTTGATAAGTTTGGCGCCTTTTCTTTAATTTTCTCTTGATATATACTGTATCGTTATTAATCACTTAGTTATAGTAACCTTTATAAATTGTACTCATTTAATCGCATATGGTGTACTGTCTGTTTTTGGGCGAGACGGGGACATCACACAGCATCCACACCAGCTGATTACCCAGTTTGGCGGGGCCGAAGGCTGCTCCCCCTAGACGAGAACGAACTGAGCGAGCCTGAGGCGACCCAAGGGGTTACATTGTAGGAAGAATGTGAAGGTATCGACAATCACCTTGAATGTTACAATGAACACGAAGATTTGGAGGATGCAATTGTTGAAAGCATTGTGTGAAGACTGTCCATTATCTGCACAGTACTAGGTGTCGGGTGCTGAATTTGTTCATTTACAGTCAAAAAGCAAAAGAACATGACAGTGTACACTGGATGAATTCCTTCATAAACTATTAGGAACTAATACTGTTTTATTGTAGTGCAGTGTTATTGATCATGTTCAAATTTGTTCCATATTTTCACTTAAGTTTTTTTTAAAACTTAGTTTAAAAATGTATTTTAAAGAACTGCTTAACTATCTCCATGAAGCTTCAACTAATTGAGGCAGCCATTTATCTGGGTGAAAATGTACTTGACCAAATGAACCACGATCAACCTTATTAGACAATCCGTGTTCCTTTGCAAATAATGGCCAAGGGATCTTCTGCACTTTGCCAGAGAGAAGAGTGGGGCCCTGGGAAGTTTTGTAGATCAGAGGGAAAGAGTGCCTTACCATTCCTTTGGTAGGGATGCATCTCCACCCCACTACTATGTACAGTCAGAGGACTATAAATACTTCAACTACTGCTTCCTATAAAGCAAACTTAGACATCAGGACAGGACTGAACGGGGGAAGGGGAATAAAAAAGGTTGCTAACAGGGTTTCAACACAAAACTGACCCATCTCTCCTCAGAAATTAAAAAAGTAGCAATCCTTTACCATCCGATGAAACACATGATACAAGCCTAATCCTGAATCACCACACTCGATGCCCCAGTTTCCAGTGTTCAACTCACTTTTATAAATAGACTTACTGCCCATCCGATAATGACACCAAAAAAATTTTTTTAAAAAGGATCTAGAAAAACGCAAATTAATTTCCTCTCCCTGTTAGGAAGTCCCAAGGTATCATTCTCACCAAAAGGGAGGCCGTTCGGTCCTTCAAGCCCAGATCAGCTCTCAGAATGTTTCCAACAATCAAAGATAGTCTCTCAGTGTGAGGGAGGCACAAGACCCAGGAGCAAATTAGGCCATTCAATTCCATTCCATCATGGCCGATTTATTTTCCCCCTCAACCCCGTTCTCCTGCCTTCTCCCCCCCCCCCCCCCCCCCCCGTGATCTCTAATGCCAGGAGTAATCAATTGTGGTCATTGATGTAAACAACATCTATCACTTGTATCTTTCAATATACACATGCAACCTTCAAAACCTCACCAAACCTCCAATTTAAATATACCCAATGACTTGGCCTCCACAGTCACCTGTGGCAATAATTTCCAGATTCACCACCCTCTGGCTAAAGAAATTCCTCCTCATCTCTCATGCCCTTCTGAGGCCATGCCCTCTGGTCCTAGGCTCATCCACTAAGCCCTCCATGTCCTCAAGACATTATTCCTGTTTCTCATGACAGGGAGGCCATTTGGCCCATCAAATCTAGTCTATCTCTCAGAACATTTCCCTCAGTCAACAAGGTATCAAAGACCGAACTCCAATGCAAGAAACTTCAGAGTCAATTAGCAATTTTTCCAGACAGAGAGATGGACAAGCTAACCAGGGTGGCATGGTTGCATAGTGGTTGGCACAATGCTTTACAACACCAGCCATTTGGGTTCAATTCCCGCTGCTGCCCGTAAGAAGTTTGTATGCTCCCTCTGTGGGCTTTCTCTGGGTGCCCCGTTTCCTCCCACAGTCCAAAGGCAGACTGGTAGATAGGTTAATTGGTCATTGATTAAGCTGCGGTTTAATTAGGGGGGTTGCTGGGCAGCATGACTCAAAGGACCAGAGGGGACTGTTCCTCGCTGTCACTCTATAAATAAAAGTGGCCAGGGTCATCTAGTCTTGGTGGTTGAGGAATAGCAAACTGTCAACTGGAGGAATTCAGCAGTTCAAGCCGCTTCTGTGGGGGAAGAAAGGATTAACTGACATTTTGGGTCGAGACAGCTCAGCAAGATGGACAACAAGCAGGTAACGTGAAGGCTGGTGGAGCTGTGGACGGTGTAGGAGTTGCCGTGGGTTACAACGGGACACTGACAGGAGGCAGGGCTGGGCTGAGAAGTGGCAGATGCAGTTCAATTTGTAAAGAAGAAGCGCGAAGCGATTCACTTTGGAATGTCGAACTTGAAGGCAGAGTGCAGGGTTAATGCCAGGATTCTTAGCAGTGCAGAGGAACAGAGCGGACTTGAGGTCCACATCCACAGATCCCTCAAAACTGACGCACACATTTACAGGGCAGTTAGGAAGGCGTACGGTGTGTTGGGCTTCATTAGTAGGGGCGGGGGGATAGATTTGAATTCAAAAGCCGAGAGTTAATGTTGCAACTCTATAAAACCCTGGTCAGACCACACCGGGAGTATCGTGTTCAGTTCTGTTCGCCTCATTATCGGAAGGATGTGGGAGCTTTAGAGAGGGTGCAGAGGAGATCTACCAGGATGCTGCCTGGATTAGAGAACATGTCCTATGAGGCTAGACTGAGTGAGCTAAAACTTTTCTCTTTGGAGCGAAGGAGGATGAGAGGTGACTTGATAGAAGTGTACAAGATGATAAGAGGCATAGATTGAGTGGTCCGCCAGAGACTTTTTCCCCAGGGTAGGGATGGCTAACACGACAGGGCTATAACTAAGACGTTTGGAAGAAAGTGAGGGGGTGGGGGGAGGGATGTCACCTCTACCCCGCCCATACCAGACAGTGATACTCTGTTGGAACTTGCAAGTGATTTTGGTAACATAACGAATTTCCTCATGAAATACAGTCACTGTCTTTATAGCTGCACTGATACGTTGGGCCCAGGTTAGGCCCTGACGCTCAGGAACTTGAACTCGCTCACTCTCTCTAATCCTTCTAGGAGGATTGGTGTGTGTGTGTTCCCTCTTCTTCCCCTTCCTGAAGTCCACAATCAATCAGTTCTTCGGTCTCACTGATGCTGAGTGCTGCGACATCACTCAACTTGCGGTCCTATCTCCCTGTAGTTTTTATACCATTCCTGGCCACTACGTCTGTTACATCCGGCCCTTCCCAAGGGAAGGTAGGATTTTTTTAGTTCATCACCTCCAGACAACAGTGCCCCTCCCCTTTCCCAACGTTTAACTCCCTCCTTCAACACTGGCCTAGTTTATGGGAGTTAACTCCCGTCAAAAATGGGGAGGTTTCATCCCAGCAAGTAGGAACGAAGAGTACTGGAGGTGGAATGGGACTGGAAAAAAACACACAGAGGCAGAGAAAGACACAGATTGAACACAAGTCTTTAGGGGGGAATTATCGCGTTAACAATAAACAATTTACAATTGGCAGCAGGCAGCAAAATACAAGGGAGCTCAGAGACTGAAGAATGGAGTGAGTAAGAGGTTTAACAATGCTAAATTAGGGCTGTTTCGTTGCAAATTAAAGTGCAGATTACCGATCACTGTCTCTCTCCCTCCCTCCCTCCCAAGCACTTGACTGCCCGCATCAGCTGACCCACTTCTTAACCGGTCTGCTGACTGAGGGACGAGGCAAAAGGGGTTTCCAGTTCACCAGATTTGCCTGTTAAGATTATTACCTTGGCATCTTCCCCCTCGAACAGGTGAGCGTGCTCCTCCATCGCTCTGCTGACCAGAACGCCTGCAGTCCTGGCTGGGATGACTCCTCAGGACGGTGGGAGGTCCAGACTGCCTACGAAGCCCCGTCCGCGCTGCCCTCTTGTTAACGCGCACGCCTCTTCGGCAGCTGGCCCCGCCGCGGCTCCGATTGGCTAGGCCGCTCGCCCTCCTGCCTCCCATTGGTCCACCTCCCGTCAATCAAAAACGGCCCGCCTCGTTCTTAAGGGTAAACTGATAAAAATCCCCCCCTCCCACACACACCCGTGTTTTACACGGTGGTTATTATTTTTACTCTCTGCACACCCGCCCGGTTTAAACCGTGAAAACAGTTTTCTTTTCAACATACTACTTGATTCAAGAAGATATTTTTCTCCTTTAACGGGAGAAAAGAAGTTAAGAAGTCTGCGTAACATGTTTTTAGATAAATATGTCATTTAAGGGTAGGAGCGGAACACGGCGTTAGTTTAACGTCGATTTCTGAGGGAGAGATGGTTTAAATGAACTTTGGGAAGAGAATTTTCCAGACGGCGGCCTCCTTCCGCGGATCAGTCAGCTGACCGACCCAACTCCCATCAGCCTCCGCGCACCCTGCGTTTGGGCGGGAATTTTGAACGCGGCTTGGCCGAGGCCGGGCGGCGGGTGACGTCGGGATCCAGGTGGGGGGTGACGTAACGCCGCGATGACGTCAGACAGGTGAGCGCGACATCAGGCCAGAGGGCCTGAAACAATCCTGAGAATCGCCTTCCCCACAGCCACCAAACAAAGACACACCGTGGAACCAGCTGAAAGAAAACATTAAACACCCAATGTGCACAATAAGCGAACAAATCGTGCAAATGACGGAACGAAATGAACAAGCTACGCACAGAGTATGAAACATCAGACCGCAGAGTCCTTGGAACAGTCTGGGAAACGCTCAGCATAGTTCAGTTCGCTGATGGTGTCGTTGGTTGGCAGGAGGACGCAGAGCCAGTCCGCCCCGATGAAATTCGCACAAAATAGCAATCTTTAAGAAAGAATGAGTGACCCGAAAGATGTCACAATGTGAACCACAGAGATTGATCTGTAAACCGCGCCGATTAAACCTTGCCCAAGAAACGAGACTCCGGCCACATCAAGCAAGAGAGAGAGAGAGAAAGGGGGACCACCCAGTCAAACGCAAGCACCTCCTTAAAGGAGCCACGAGCAAGAGAGACTCAGAGCAGTCAGATGCAGTTCTTCCTTCCTCCAGGAGCTGCGAGAGAGAGAGAGAGCAGACAAATGCAGTCCTTCCTTCCTCTAGGAGCTGCGAACGAGAGAGAGAGAGAGAGCAGTCAAACGCAGGCACCTTCCTCCGGCAGCTGAGGGAGAGATGGCAACTGGTCGAACGCAGGCCAACGGCACTGAGCACTCCGGACTTGTCCTTGTTGATCTCAAACTTGCTCGACGCTGTAATTGGCGGAAAATGGAGTCGATCATGGTCTCTCTAGGTCTCACGGGCTCCAGGCCGCTCTCTCTGCTCGAAATCTCACCGAACTCCTTCAGAGGAAGCAAAGTGCCTGATCAGTCAAACAGCCCAAAAAATGCACTAACAAAATATAAAGCGCAGGTTCCACTAGTAACAGGATCGTATTTGAAAGAAGTATTTTGTACACCGTCCCTGTTGGTCACGTTGTTCACTGGTGCCATCTCCTCTCTTCAGTTGATAGCCATGTCAGACCTGACCTGTTAAGCATTTCCAGAACTAATTTTTTAAATCCAGATTTCCAACAGGTACAGAATTTTTAAAGTATTGATATTTGTAGTGGTTTCTGAAGATTCAAAAGTTCATCTTATTGTCAAAGTAAGCATGTACAATTTGACTCTGGTATCCAAACCCATGAACTCTCACTATTTTCACTATACCTCACTATTTTCTTTTTCGTTCTTTCTTGCACTTTATGCACTATTTCAATTAAATATTGTATATTTGTTTCAAAATGTACTTTATAATTCTTTTTTTATTATTATATATTGCAATGTACTGGTGGCACAAAACGACAAATTTCACAACGTATGCCAGTAGCATCAAACAAAAGCACCATTGGGAGAATACCTGAATCCCTCTTCCTTGGTGGACAGAGCGAATGAGCTCGGCAAAACGGCCTCCCAATCAGCGTCGGGTATCGCGGGAGCACTGCACACAGGAGGTGACCCCAACAGACTGACAGGTGAAATGTCACCTCACCTGGAAGGACTGTTTGGGGCCTGGAATGGTAGTGAGGGAGGAGGTGTAGGGGCAGGTGCCAGGAGGGGAGATCAGTGGGGAGAGACGAGTGGACGAGGGAGTTGCGTAGGGAGCGATCCCTGCGGAAAGCAGAAAGTGGGGGGGGGGGGGGTGGGGAGGGAAAGGTGTGTGTGGTGGTGGGATCCAGTTGGAGGTGGTGGAAGTTGAGGAGAATTATGTGCTGGATGCAGAGGCTGGTGGGGTGGTAGGTGAGGACAAGAGGAACCCTATCCCTGGAAGGGTGGCGGGAGGATGGGGTAAGAGCAGACGTGCATGAAACAGAAGAGATGCGGTTGAGGGCAGCGAGGATGTTGAAGGAAGGGAATTCATTTTCTTTGAAGAAGGAAGACATCTCCTTCATTCTGGAATGAAAAGCCTCATCTTGAGAGCAGAGGTGGCAAAGACAGAGGAACTGAGAGAAGAGTTTTTACAAGTAACGGTGGGAAGAGGTATAGTCCAGTTAGCTGTGAGAGTCAGTGGATTTAAAAAAGAAATCAGTAGATAGGCTTTCTCCAGAGATGGAGACGGAAAGATCAAGAAAGGGGAGAGAGATGTCAGAAATGGACCAGGTAAATTTGAGGGCAGGGTGGAAGTTGGAGGTGAAGTTGATGAAGTTGATGAGCTCAGCATGGCTGCAGGAAGCAGCGCCAATGCAGTCATCGATGTGGAGTAGGGGAGCGATGCCGGTGTAGGTTTGTAACATGTAACACGCAGCCGGCAAAAAGGCAGGTGCAGCAAGTGCCCATGGCTACACCTCTTGATTGAAGAGGAAGAGCTGAAGGAGAAATCGTTGAGGGGTGAGGACCAGTTCCACTGCACAGAGGAGAGTGGTGGTGGAGATGAACAGGTTGAGTCTTGTTTTAAGTTTAACTAAGTTGCGTGAATGATGAGGTCAGCATGGAATGTGTCGGAGCCATGTCGAGCCTAATAGGGCTATTAAGGGTTACCGGGAAAAGGCAGGTAGGTGAAGATGACCCTGATCTTACTGAATGACGGAGCAGGCTCGACGGACTAGCCTCTGTGTCCGACATTGAGCGTGTGTGTCTTCAGGCTCCCGTACCTGATGGTAAAAATGAGAAGGGGTGATGGGGGTCCTGAATGATGGACGCTCCATTTTTGAGGCATCGCCTTTTGAAGGTGTCCTGGGAGATTGAGGGGAGACTGGACACAAGAGCACCAGCTGAGTTTACAGCTTCCTGCAGCTTTTCCCGAACCTGTGCCGTAGCCAATCCATACCAGACAGTGATGCCACAATTTAGAATGCGGCCCACCTGTAGCAACTTGTGAGGGTCCTTGGTGACATACCAAGTATCCTCAAATAGTAGTGATTGACAATTTCTACCTTGGGAGAGAAGATTCAGACTGTCTGCCTTACCCCAGCCTGCCATAATCTTACAAACTTCTATCATTTCTCCCTTCAGCTTCTGACGTGCCAGAGTTTTGTTTTAAGAGATTAGCTTCATTTGTCACACAAAAGGAAACACACAGTGAGATGCATCGATTTGCGCCCATGGCCAATACAGTCTGAGGAGGTGCTGTGGGCACCCTACAAGTGTTGCTCCACTTCCCACACCAGCAGAGCGCGCCCTAACCGGCATGTCTTTGGACTGCGGGAGGAAACTGGAGCACCCGGAGGAAATCCCGCACGGTCTCGGGGAGAACGCACAAACTCCTCACTGGCAGCGGCGGGAATCCAACTCCGATCGATAATGTGTTACATTATGAGGCCACTTCCCAAGTTTCTGCAGCCCCTGGTGATCTTCAGTATAATTCGTAAGACAATGTCCTAAGCAGGGACGAGAGTTGGGATCACACCTGGTCCGCTGGAGAACTTTAATTCAAGTAATTACATAAATTTGCCGTTAAAGGTGTGAATTAACACCTTAGGATTGTCATGTGAAATGCTTGTGGTTTATTAAGGGTTGGAAGCTGCCTTACTAATCCTCAGGGACCATGGCAGTGTAAATATTTTCATTAGTGGGAGAGTCATCACTGCAAGTTCCTCCAAGAGGACCACCGCCTTATCGTTTGGTTTGGAGGCTTGACCCAGAGAGCTATACTGGCTGGGGTCAGGGCTTTGGCTCCTGGTAGGGTCACCCTTGCCAAACAGGTCAAAGGTTAGAGGCGAGTCTGAGAGTGGTCCACCGGTCCTCCAGGTTTGGAGTTAACAACCCTGACCGGTAAAGCTAAATAGTTATGGGAACAGCACTGAAGAATCCTTCTACATCTGAGTGGGATGGTGTTCCTGAGTCCCCACCCGGGTCTGGAATGACTGACAGTGGTGAAAACCGAGCTCACGTGACAGCCGCCAGAGACGGAGGACCTTCACCGCTGCCCTGAACGGGCAAAAGGTGAACTGCAGTTGGAATGGATCTAAAACCGGGGAGCATAGAAATTTCATCTCCGAGAGGGAGAAGAATCTCAGGAGCAAACACGAGGAAATCTGCAGATGCTGGAAATTCAAACAACACACACAAAATGCCGGTAGAACACAGCAGGCCAGGCAGCATCTACAGGGAGAAGTGATGTCGACGTTTCTGTCCGAGACCCTTCGTCAGGACTTGTCTCAGGGGTTCTCTGCCTGCAGGTCAAGAGCGTGAGACAGAGTCACAGAACGATGCGTTGTGCCTACAGGCCTTTCGGCCCAACTAGTCTACAGCAGCTGCTTGAACAAATCAACATCACTTAGAGGCTAAACACAGGGGTGGGAGGGAGCAGGTTGATCCTGTACGGTGCACCTTCCAACCCGAACCAATAACAAGGCTCCAAACTTGACTGATGGTTTTTATATTCTGTGTTTTTTTTTTAATCACCTGTTCCTTTTCCGTTTAGTTGTGCGAGGGGAGAGCGTTTGGGGGTTGATATTCTGTTTGTTCTTTGTGTGGGGGGGAGGGGTTGTTTTTTTTGGGGTGGGGTCAATGTTCCTGTTCTGTTTTGTGTGTGTGTGTGTGGGGGGGGGTTTCGATGGTCGGGATACCATTCATTCTTGTACAGGGGGTGGGAGGTGGGTCTGATGTTTCTCTCTGAATGGCTTTCATGTTATTTCTTTCTCTCGTGGCTATATGGAGAAGCCAAATCTCAAGAGTTGTGTACGGGCACATGCTTCGATAATAAATGAGCCCTTGAACAAACAAGGCTGCTTAATAAATTAAGAGCCCATGGTATTACGGGAGAGATTCTAGTGTGGATGAAGCAGTGGCTGATTGGCACGAAGCAAAGAGCAGGAATAAAGGGGGCCTTTTCTGGTTAACCGCCGGTGACTAGTGGTGTTCCGCAGGGGTTTGTGTTGGGACTGATTATTTTTATGTTATATGTCAATGATTTGGATGGTGGAATTTGTGGCCAATTTTAAAGATGATATGAAGATAGGTGGTGGGGCATGTAGATCTGAGGAAGTAGGCTACAGAAGGACTTAGATTAGGAGAATGGGCCAAGAAGTGGCAGGTGGAATACAGTGTTGGGAAGTGTATGGTCATGCACTTTGGCAGAAGAAATAAAACATAGACTATTTTCTAAATGGAGAGAAAATACAAAAATCTGAGGTGTAAAGGGATTTGGGAGTCCTTGTGCAGGATTCCCTAAAGGTTCATTTGCGGGTTGAATCTATGGTGAGGAAGGCAAATGCCATGTTAGCATTAATTTCAAGAAGACAAGAGGTGACTCTCTTTAGCCAGAGAGTGGTGAATCTGTGGAATTTGTTGACACCGGTGGCCTTGGAGGCCAAGTCATTGGGTATATTTAAGGCAGAGTTTGACAGATCCTTGTTTAGTGAGGGCACTTGGAAGAAATCCATGCGGTCATGGGGAGAATGCACAAACTCCTCACAGGGAGCAGCTGGTTGCCAAACCCCGACCCTACAGCTGGCGCCGTGAAGCGCCGCGCGGACTTGATCGTCTGGTCGAAGATTTCCATTTCACCTGAGCGCTGTGCAGCCAAAGGCTGACTCATCAAAATAAAGAGAAGGTAGCGTTGTTGTGGACTAGTTAAAACAAAGCCTTTATTCCGCCCCCCCCCCGCCTCCTCCCCCTCAGCTGAAGAGCCCCACCTATCCGACTCCGCATTCCCGCCGTCTTTCTTGGGGATGTGCCCCGCCCTGCTCCGGGTGCAGAGGATGTGGCTTGAATCACCGGGGGCGGGGGGGGGGGGGGGGGAGTGCACACTGCCTACCCGTCCTGCTGGTGCCTGTCTCGGTATGCAGCCAGTGTCTGACTCCTGGCTCCTCCTCCTCTTCCTTAGCTACTCCATTGGCAAGAGTACTAGAGGCATGACTCAGGGACAGTTAGCTCTCAGCTGTTTCTCCCACCCTCCACCCCACCCGGTCTTTCTCTGCTGCGATAGAATTTAACCACAGATGTGCCAGAGCAGTTTTGGTATGGAAGCGCAGGAGAGACCGCGAATCCTGGAGGCTGAAGTGACGCACACAATGCAGGGGGAGCTCGGCCGGTCAGGCAGTACCTCAGGAGCGATTTTTGTACCGAGGTGAGACTACCCTCGGGGTGGAGGAGCATCGCCTGGGTACCCTCCAACCTGATGGCATGAACATCGATTTTTTCCTTCAGATAAACTAATTGCCCCCCCCCCAGCTTCTGACCTGTTGGCTCTTCTCGCCTGACTATCAGGGTCCTCTCCTCTTCCCTTTCTCCCTCGGTCCGCTCTCCTTTCCTCTCAGATTCCTCCCCTTCCATCCCTTGACCTTTCCCACCCACCTGGCTTCATCCATCACCTTCCAGCCCTCCTCCTCCTCCACCTCCCCAATCCTTAATTCTGGTGTCTACCCCCTTCCTTCTCGGTCCTGAAGGAGGGTCTTGGCCCGAGACATTGACCGTCTATTTGTGTCCATAGGTGCTGCCTGACCTGCTGAGTTCCTCCAGCATTGTGTGTATCTGGGGAGGGAAATGCTCTTAGGTCATGGAACGTAGGACAGTACAGCTCCGAACAGGCCATTCGGCCCATCATGCTGTTCTGATCTCAGTGCCAAATTATGCTAAATGTCCTGTGTATTCTTCATAAAAGACCAAAAAAATATAGAAGCAGAATTAGGCCATTCAGCCAATCGAGTCTGCTCCACCATTCCATCATGGCCGAACCCAGATCCCACTCAACCCTATACACCCGCCTTCTCGCCATGTCCTTTGATGCCCTGACCAATCAGGAAACGATCCACCTCAAATATACACATGGACTTGGCATCCACTGCAGCCTGTGGCAGAGCATTCCACAGATTCACTGCTCTCTGGCTAAAAAAAAAAATTCTTCCTTTCCTCTGTTCTTAAAAAGTCGCCCCTCAATTTTGAGGATGTGCCCTAGTTCAGAATATCCCCAGCATAGGACACATCCTCTCCATAGCCACCCTTTCCAGTTCTTTCGACATTCGGTAGGTTTCAATGAGATCCCCCCCAATCTTCCTCCAAATTCCAGTGAGTACAGGCACAAAGCTGCTAACGCTCCTCATATGTTAACCCCTTCATTCCCGGAGTCATCTGCGTGAACCTCCTCAGGACTCTCTCCAATGACAACACTCCCTTTCTGAGATGCGGGGCCGTTCAAGCCCTGACCCATCAAGGATCTATCAACCTCCGCCTTAAATATACCGAACGACTTGGCTGAGGCGACGCATTCCGCAGGTTCGCCACTCTCCCTCCATTCCCGTCACATCAGAGCTCGGAACTCAGAATCAGGTTTATTATCGGGGAATATATGTTGTGAAATTCGTCATTTCGCGGCAGCAGGACAGTGCTGCAGTATGTAAAAATGATTACAGAAAAAGAATTAGTGCATAAAGAGAGCAAACTTAGTGTGGTTCGTGGACTGTTCAGAAATTGGACAGCTGAAGCTGTTCCTAATGTGTTGAGCGTTTTGTCTTCAGGCTCCTGTACCTCCTCCCTGATGGTGGTAATGAGCAGAGATATTCATGTGCCCATCTGAAAGCCTCTTAACTCCACCAAAGTGCCCACTCCACTAGTGCCCCTGGTAACCCACTCGAGGCGCCTACTGCTCTCTGCATAAAAAAACGCCCGCCTCTCTCTGCACCTTCAAGCTTCCCCCTTCAAACCTTAAGATCATTGCCTCTGGTTCTCGACATTTCTACCCTGGGGAAAAGACTCTGATGGCCTGACTGACTGGTGTTATTAATTCGGAGGTCCTGACCTGAGCCCAGCAAGTGGAATTACAAAGCACATCTTCATGGAGCGTGGTCACAGGAAACCAGTGTCCATCATCAGGGACCCCCACCACCCAGGACATGCTCTCTTCTTGCTGCTGCCATCAGGAAGGAGGTACAGGAGCCTCAGGACCCCCCCCACCAGGTTCAGGAACAGTTTTTACCTCTCAGCCATCAGGCTGCTGAACTAGAGAGGAGAACTTCACTCAACTTCATGCACCGTCAGTGAAATGTTCCCGCAACCTCTGGTCTCACTTCCAAGCACTCTTCATCTCACACGTACAAACAAGCTGGATGAACTCAGCAGGTCAGGCAGCATCCGTTGAAATGGCCCGGAATGTTGACTGCTCGTTTCAATGGATGCTGCCCGATCTGCCGAGTTCATCCAGCTCTTTTGTACGTGTTGATTTGACCACAGCATCTGCAGTGCACTTTGTGTTAACACTTCATCTCACGTTCTCAATATTTATTGTTTACTTATTTATTATTATTTCTTTCCTTTTGTTTGTTGTCTCTTTCACTCTGGTTGAACGCCCAAGTTGGTGCGGCCTTTCATTGATTCTGTAATGGTTATTCCTCTGTGGATTTGTTGAGTATGCCTGCAGGTAAATGAGTCTCACGGTTGTATATGTACTCTGAAATTTACTTTGAAGCCTGATCTCATAACTTCAGGTCTCCACTCAGCGCCTGACGCTCGAGAGAGAACAACCCGAGTTTGTCCAAATTCTCCTTACAGCTCACTCTCTCTAATCCTGGCAGCATCATGGCAAATCTCTGCATCCCGCACAATGGGCCTCATCTGTACTGAAAGCACAGAGTTCAGAGTGCCACCATATAGAACCCCGAGGTTCATTTTCCTGTGGGCGTTTGCGGCACGTTCAAAGAAACACAATGGAATCAATGAAAGATTTCCCACTTGATGGACAAACAAACGGTGTGCAAAAGATGACAAACTGTGTGAATACAGGAAGAAAAATAATTAAATGAATATACATCGATAACATGAGATCCCTGAAAGGTTATGGGAACAGTTCAGTGATGGGCTGAGTGAAGTTATCCTCTCTGGTTCAAGAGCCTGACGGTTGAGGAGTAATAACTGTTCCTGACCCTGGTGGTTTGAGTCCTGAGGCTCCTGTACCTCCTTCCTGATGGTTGAGGGGTAATAACTGTTCCTGAACCTGGTGGTGTGAGTCCTGAGGCTCCTGTACCTTCTTCCTGATGGTTGAGGGGTAATAACTGTTCCTGAACCTGGTGGTGTGAGTCCTGAGGCTCCCGTACCTTCTACCTGATGGCTGAGGGGTGATAACTGTTCCTGAACCTGGCGGTGTGAGTCCTGAGGCTCCTGTACCTCCTTCCTGATGGCTGAGGGGTGGTAACTGTTCCTGAACCTGGCGGTGTGAGTCCTGAGGCTCCTGTACCTCCTTCCTGATGGCTGAGGGGTGATAACTGTTCCTGAACCTGGCGGTGTGAGTCCTGAGGCTCTCGTACCTTCTACCTGATGGTTGAGGGGTAATAACTGTTCCTGAACCTGGTGGTGTGAGTCCTGAGGCTCCCGTACCTTCTACCTGATGGCTGAGGGGTGATAACTGTTCCTGAACCTGGTGGTGTGAGTCCTGAGGCTCCCGTACCTTCTACCTGATGGTTGAGGGGTAATAACTGTTCCTGAACCTGGTGGTGTGAGTCCTGAGGCTCCCGTACCTTCTACCTGATGGCTGAGGGGTGATAACTGTTCCTGAACCTGGCGGTGTGAGTCCTGAGGCTCCTGTACCTCCTTCCTGATGGCTGAGGGGTGGTAACTGTTCCTGAACCTGGCGGTGTGAGTCCTGAGGCTCT
Organism: Hypanus sabinus; assembly: GCF_030144855.1. Classification (NCBI taxonomy): domain Eukaryota; kingdom Metazoa; phylum Chordata; class Chondrichthyes; order Myliobatiformes; family Dasyatidae; genus Hypanus; species Hypanus sabinus. The sequence goes on from NC_082736.1 coordinate 32,459,925, forward strand.
CGTACCTTCTACCTGATGGTTGAGGGGTAATAACTGTTCCTGAACCTGGTGGTGTGAGTCCTGAGGCTCCCGTACCTTCTACCTGATGGCTGAGGGGTGATAACTGTTCCTGAACCTGGTGGTGTGAGTCCTGAGGCTCCCGTACCTTCTACCTGATGGTTGAGGGGTAATAACTGTTCCTGAACCTGGCGGTGTGAGTCCTGAGGCTCTCGTACCTTCTACCTGATGGTTGAGGGGTAATAACTGTTCCTGAACCTGGTGGTGTGAGTCCTGAGGCTCCCGTACCTTCTACCTGATGGCTGAGGGGTGATAACTGTTCCTGAACCTGGTGGTGTGAGTCCTGAGGCTCCCGTACCTTCTACCTGATGGTTGAGGGGTAATAACTGTTCCTGAACCTGGTGGTGTGAGTCCTGAGGCTCCCGTACCTTCTACCTGATGGCAGCAGTTGATGGCCTGGGGAGGGGGGTGAGGATCTCTGATGATGGATGCTGCTTTCCCGTGGCAGCGCTCTGTGTAGGTGTGCTCAGTGGAGGGGAGGGCTTTACCCGTGATGGGCTGGGCTGTTTCTATAGAGAAGAGGAAATCAGTGTAAGGAGGTAGAGCAAGAGCTGACAAGCATTTGGTGGAGGGGTGATAGGTAGATGGCGGAGGGGACACTCTCCATAGATTCTGCCTGACTCAGTAAGTTCCTCCAACATCTTGAGCATTGTGGTTCTAATATGTTGTAGTATGCTGAGGGAATCGGGCCTGCAGACCTCGGAGTCGCCTGATGACGATGGCCGGAGCTGGGGATGTCGTAAGTGGTGTGCAAGGAAGCAGAAGCGAGGTGAGTGGGCAGCAGAAAAGCAAACCCTAGCCGGCCGGCTGTCTCTCCCGTCCACCCTGCTCTCCAATGGACATTAAACTGGACTACATCTGTGGCAACGAAATACTCGGCGGGAGTACAGAAACGGACGGAATCCTGGACGCCGCCATTCAGCTGTTTACTTATGTGACAGATTTTCCCCCAAGCCATCGGAACACCAACCTACTGCCCTCTGCTGTGCCTATTGTCTTGTTTATCATTTATTGTAATGCCTGCACTGTTCTGTGTACTTTATGCAGTCCTGGGTAGGTCTGTAGTCTAGTGTAGTTTTTGTGTTGGTTTACGTAGTTTAGTGTAGTTTTTTGTGTTGTTCATGTAGCACCATGGTCCTGAAAAACGTTGTCTCGTTTTTACTGTGTACTGTACCAGCAGTTATGGTCGGAATGACATTAAAAAGTGACTTGTCTTGACTTAAAGTGATCCTGTTGGCGATGCCAGAGCCCAGCAGTCTACAACAATGGCGGCTACACCCCGGTCCTCCACAGGCAAAGCCCTCCCCACCACTGAGCACATCTACGAAGAGCACTGCCACCATCCAGGCCATGCTATCGTCTTGCCACTACCATTGGGATGGAGCCACAGAAGCCTTTAGGCCCCACACCAGCTGTAGATATTACTATTGCTATAATGTATACCCTGTTCATATTCCATAGTCTTTCAATTTCCTCTTTCAATTCAGCATATTTCTGGTGTTTTTTCACTTACTGATTTCTGTACTTTGTGAGTGTTTGGAATGGCTGTATCTATTAAATAAATTGTTCTTGCTTGTTTATCCTGTGATATTATTTCCGGACAGTTATTATGGATTGTCCTATCTAGAATAACAAATCAGTCATAATATAATTTGTGGGACTCTGACTCTAAAATTGACTCAAGGCTTGTAAGGTGTGGTGCCTTTTATGAGTTTGCATTTTAAAGCAAGATTTTAGGGAATGATGTCTGCCCCTTGACTGCACCTGTGTGAGTAATCAGATTGAGTTAAACTGCTGCAGGATCCTATAATGTGTTGGATTGCTTCTGGTTTCCCTTAGCATTTTCTCATCTTGAATTAGTTTGTCTTTCATTATGCATTTTTGTGTTAGCCACCTGGTCCTGTATTGCCCCAAGGAATCATCTGTTTATGTATTTATTACTATTATGATGGCATTTGCACAGTTTGCCTTCTTTTCCATATCGGTAGCTTGTCAGTCTTTATTTGTGGGTAGTTTCTCATTTATTCTATTGTATTTCCTTTTTTCTACTGTGAATGTCTGCAAGAAGATGAACGTCAAGGTAGCAGGTATGTGGTACTGCGATAATAAATTTGCTTTGCACTGTGAAGGCTTATCTTGAGGTGCACGGCTTCGAACCTTGTGACCCTCCCGCCTGTGTGTTTTCCAGCTATTTGCATGCACCCGCGCTATTTACTTGCGCCACTCCTTGATGGAGAGAGCCCCACCTTTCCACCGCTTCCTGCAGGACAGATTGCATCTTTGCCCCTCCCTCCCACCCACCCAGAAACTGGTGCTGAAGCCAAGGTACCGTCAGTAAAATTTCAAAGCTTAGAACCATTAACAAAAGGTTTTAAATTTAAAAGATTGTCCAGTAAATTTTTATCAGAACCTATAGGAAAAGTAGTTAATTGGGAACGTAAGAAATCTCTAATTTGAAGGTATCTGTAAAAATGTGTTTTTGGCAGTACAAATTTAGTTGACAATTGGTTAAATGAAGCAAGAGATTCTGAGATAAACAGGTCCCAAAAACACTTAATAACTAGTTAATCGCAATCTTTAAAGACTTTGTCAGTCACAGAAGGGATAAAAAAATAACTAATGGGAGATGATAATGAAAAATTTGCTACACCAAAAAATTTTCTAAATTGAGACCAGATCCTTAAACTTTGCTTAACAATTATGTTATCTGTTGTTTTATTTGCTGAAAAAGAAGAGTATGATCCAAGAAGAGAGACAATAGAGGAATTTTTACAGAATTAACTTCTAAGGAGACCCATGATGGGCAATCTTTATGGTAAATATAAAAGGACCAAAAAGTAATATTCCTTATATTGGCGGCCCAATAGTAAAACCTAAAATTGGGTAAGGCTAATCCACCCATCTCTTTATTTCTTTATTTAAAGCTTAGACCGGTAACAGTTTGGGTACTTGAGAAGGGCTGAGAGGATCATAGGGGTCTCCCTACCATCCATCTGGGACATAGTATTATCCAGGATCCTGCCTGTCCATGCAGCATCCTCTTTGACTTTCTACCATCAGGCAGGAGACTCCGATGCATAAAGACAGGAACGGTCAGGATGGGAAGCAGTTTCTTCCCTCAGGCCGATAGGCTTCTGAACTCCCTGCCGCATCTCATTCGAAGTGTCACTGGATAATCTGTACTGTACCCTTCAAAATTAAAGTTATGCAATTCACGTTGTTTATTTTCACATTAATTTGTAGATTTTATTCTCACTTTCCTAAGTTATTGTGTGTTATGTGTATGACTGTGCTTTACACCCTGCTCTGGAGAAACACCTTGTTTGACAGTACAGATGTATATAGTTTAATGATAATAAACTTGACTTGACTTGAGGAATTCAGAGAAAGAGGAGCTGGAGTAGCAGAACTGGTCTGGCGGGTTGTTGGAATGGTAAACTAAGGGGCAAATGGCATTCTGTCCTCTCATGGGAGAGGATTGAGATTGGATTGTTTCCCGTCGGAAGGAATAGATTAGCTTTATTTGTCACGTGCGTCGGAGCATAGGGAAACGCGCACCTTTTGCGTCAGTGGCCGACAATGACAGCCCGCAAGTGTCGCGGCACTTTTAATTCCCATTCCCGTTTCAACATGTCGGTCCATGGCCTCCTCTTCTGCCACTCTGAGGCTGGAATGAGAATCAGGTTCATTATCACCGGCGTGTGACGTGAAATTTGTTAACTTAGCAGCAGCAGTTCAATGCAACACATAATCTAGCAGAGAGAGAAAATAATAATAATAAATAAAATAAAATGTAATAATAAATAAACAAGTAAATCAATTATGTATATTGATTAGATTTTTTTTTAATGTGCAAAAAACAGAAATACTGTATATTAAAAAAAGGGTGATAGTGTCCAAAGCTTCAACATTCATTTAGGAATCGGCGGAAGGGAAGAAGCTGTTCTTAATCGCTGAGTGTGTGTCTTCAGGCTCCTGTACCTCCTACCTGATGGTAACAGTGAGAAAAGGCCATGTCCTGGGTGCTGGAGGTCTTTAATAATGGACGCTGCCTTTCTGAGACACTGCTCCCTAAAGATGTCCTGGCTACTTTGTAGTCTAGTACCCAAGATGGAGCTGATTAGATTTACAACCTTCTGCAGCTTCTTTCAGTTCTGTGCAGTAGCCCCTCCATACCAGACAGTGATGCAGCCTGTCAGAATGCTCTCCATGGTACAACTATAGAAGCTTTTGAGTGTATTTGTTGATGTGTTAAATCTCTTCAAACTCCTAATGAAGTTTTGCCGCTGTCTTGCCTTCTTTATGACTACATCGATAAGTTGGGACAAGGTTAGATCTTCAGAGAGCTTGACACCTAGGAACTTGAAACTGCTCACTCTCTCCACTTCTGATCCCTCTGAGGATTGGTGTGTGCTCCTTCATCTTACCCTTCCTGAAGTCAACAATCAGCTCTTTTGTCTTAATGACTTTGAGTGCCAAGTTGTTGCTGTGACACCAATCCACTAGTTGGTTTATCTCACTCCTGTGCGCCGTCTGGTCACCATCTGAGATTCTACCAACAATGGTTGTACCGTCAGCAAATTTGTTGATGGTATTTGAGCTATGCCTAGCCACACGGTCAAGGGCATAGAGAGAGTAGAGCAGTGGGCTAAGCACACACCCCTGAGGTGCGCCAGTGTTGATCGTCAGTGAGGAGGATATGTTATCGCCAGTCCGCACAGACTGTGGCTTTCCGGTTAGGAAGTCAAGGATCCATTGCAGAGAGAGGTACAGGGGCCCAGGTTCTGCAATTTCTCAATCAGGATTGTGGGAACGATGGTGTTAACTGCTGAACTATAGTCGATGAACAGCATCCTGACTTTGGTGTTTGTGTTGTCTAGGTAGTCGCCTCCAGTCTGATGGCGTGAACACTGATTTCTCCAACTTCAGGTAATTTGTTTTTTCTAATACTTTTTCTTTTCCCCTCCCCCTTCCCTCTTCCCAACTCTGGCCTCTTACCTCTTCTCACCTGCCTATCACTTCCCCCTGGGTCCCCTCCTCCTTCCCTTTCTCCAATGGTCCACTTTCCTCTCCTATCAGATTCTTTCCTCTCCAGCCCTTTATCTTTCCCACCCACCTGACTTCACCTTTGAGCTTGTTTTCTTTCTCCTCCACCCTCCCCCCACCTTTTCATTCTGGCAACTTCTCCCTTCCTTTCCAGTCCCGAGGAAGGGTCGCAGCCTGAGACATCGACTGTTTATTCATTTCCATAGACACTGCCTGACCTGCTGAGTTCCTCCAGCATTTTGTGTGTGATCCTCGTTAAGCTTCACTGCAGTTCTTCCTATATTTCCTATAGTAGGGTGACCAGAACTGTACACAGTAATGTTTAGTCTGTATTGTCTATTGTAGGTGAAATCTGACCTGCAAAACTCCAAGGTCTATTGTTAATTTTTTTTTGTTAATGGGCAACACGGTAGCGTAGTGGTTAGTCAAACACTATGACAGCAGCAGTGACCCGGGGTTCAAACCCCACCACTGTCTGTAAAGAGTTTGTACTTTCTCTCCATGACCACCTGAGTTTCCTCCCACACTGATAGTTAGAGCTGCGTGCTAACGGAGCAGAGCGTATACTCTTCGTGTGGAAGTTCAGCAAGGTGACAGTCACGACGGTAAGCTGACAGAGACAGTGCGGAGACCTAGACATAACGGGTCAGTAGTGTTCTCGTGCAATGTGTTGAAACTCTTGACTAAACACCAAGTTAAACCGGAGCCAATGAAGACAGAGTTGCAGCGAGATTAACTGTCTACTGTTCACTCTTCCACATTAACGTATGGTGGAAACTGTTGATAAAATAATACAGAATATATACAGTATCTGTTTCATTCTTGAGACCACGCGTGCTCTTTTTTTAGCGAGTGTCTGTAGCCGCCCAGGGGAGCGAGGGGGTCATGTCAAACCACCGCTGGGCCTGAGCCGACCCCGCATTTGAAATCGAAAAGCTGCCATGCGCGCCGCTCCAACCGCCGCTTTCTTTAACAGAATGTTTGTTAATATTTTTACTTCAAGTACTGTCATATGAACTTACGGCGTTGCTTCTATAATGTTTCTTTGTGGGTAGACAGGGAGCTGTTCACATTCACGCTGCACGCACAGCCCCCACCTTTCCACCTTCTCCGAACCGGAACTTACCCCCCCTCAAGACGCGGCGAAACTGGAGGTGATGTCATCACATGCCGCGATATACCATAGACAATAAATATTATCTTCAACTTTAACTAGAAATAGCTGCAAACAAATTATTTAAAGCAGAAATGTAATACAGTTAAATAAATGCCTTAAGGGCAACACAGGGTCATTAGGTTAACTGTGCTTGGAGTATTGTGAGTAGTTTTGAATCCCTGGTCTAGGAAAGAATGAGCTGGCATTGGAGATGGTCCAGAGGGGGTTCTCGAGACTGATCCCAGGAATGAGGAGTATTTGATGGCTCTGGGCCTGTACTCATTGGAGTTTACAGGAATGATGGGGAATCTTATTAAAACCCTTGGAATATTGAAAGGCTTTCAGAGAATGAACATGGAGAGGATGCTTCCAGTAGTGAGAGAGTCTCGCACAGCCTCAGAATACAATGATGTCCCTTTAGAGCAGAGTTGTGGGGGGATTTATTCAGCCGGACAGTAGTGAAACTGCAAAATTTATTGCCATGGATGGCTGTGGAAATCATGTCATTGTCATATTCAAAGCAGAGGTTGATCGGTTCCGGGTTAGTCAGAGTGTCAACGTTTATGGGGAGAAGTCAGGAGAGTGGGGTTGAGAAGGATCGTAAATTAGCCATGATGGAATAGAGGAGCAGACTTGATGGGCCATACAGCCCATGTCTTATGGCCTTAATGGGTCACGTGAGAGGAATTGAACAGCGCGGGCTTGTTGGTGCTGTGTATTTAATATTTCAGTAACATTTGAGTAATATTGTAAATATATTTGACTAATATTGTAAATATATTGTTTGATGAAGCATTTGTTTTTGTGTACATAATTCATGCTGGGTTGTACGTAAAACTAAGTGAATGGTATATGTTATCATGCCACCGTGTCATACGTACACGCCGCACTAAAGTAAAACTGAACATACATGAGTTATCCCTGGCTCCATGTTTCTCTTTTGATTAACTTTTGGAGTTACAAGACGTAACAGTGGCGATGAGGCATTAAAAAAAAATGAACCTATTTGCTGAAGCGCGGTAAAACGTTCCAAGTTAAAATAAAAGTGCACAGCATGTGTTTTCTTCAGAAGGGAACAGAGATGGTCGAGTTAAAAAAAAGGCAGAAAATGGACAAAATTCATGGCTTCATAAACAGTAACGTGATCATAATAAAATAAAAGCAGAAAATGGCTGGCTACTTTGAAAAGATAGATATATTTGATTACACAACAGATAATTGGATTATGTGTTTTGTATTGGTAAACTGTTACTGAGACACTAGTATAAGTTTCAGAGGTACGCAAGTTAATGACACCACTGTTTTTTGTTTCCCAATTCTTTTGGGGAATGCCGGAATTTAAAGGGGGAGAAGTGTTGTAATGTGAGCATTATAAAGATAGGTTGATGCTGATTAGGATAATGGTGATGTAGCCGTGCTCCCACTGCAGAGAGGTGTTTGTGGGGAGAGGTTGTTCCTGGGATTGTGGGGTTTTGCTTTCCGGTCTTTACTGCCCAGTGCGCATTTTTCATTCTTTTTCGGGATCAACTGGGAAAATCTCAAAGATCAACTGGTTGGTGACCACTACCCTCGACTAACGTAGCCAGGTGAACCTGGGTGTGTGTGGGGGGGGGGGGGTGTTACAATTGTGGGGGCTCATCCGGGATTGATGCCATTTGATGCTGTGTGATGGCCCTGAGCGTTGAACCAGTGTGTTGTGTGTTTAAGTCTGAGTTGGTATGGATGCTGCCAGGATGGAGTGGTGGTGTGTTCCTCCATGGAGTTACCGATAACTAATGTGTGCGTGTTGAGTGGGGTAGATATTCGTGCTCCAGGTGAATTGTTAATTCGACTTTTAAGTACTGTTAGACTTGTCAGCAAAGTTACGATTGCAGGGGAAAGTTTGAAAAAATGGCAGCACTCGTTTTACTGCAGACTAGCCCTGACAGAACGGCAGTGGAGCTGCCCGGTACCATCGGTGCCCCAGGTGAGGCGGAGGGGGGGCGCCATGGACTGTCCATAGGAGGAGGGGAGTGGGCTGAGTCACAAGTCGAGTTCCCCATGGCTGGGGGGCAGAGTCTTCAAAGAAAGGGTTCTATCATTTCTGAGGAGTGGTCAGATTTGGAATGCTTAACTAGTCACCGTCCCCCAGTGAAGAGTGAGCCCTTACCTCTCTGGTGAATAAATGGCCCAGTTCACAGGCAGAAGGTCCCTACCGGAAGCTACGAATATTCTCTGGAATAACACCCACCCCCTAGGGGGAAGAGGGGTATGAGACTTGGTTCGGAGCAAACCTCCCAGTTGTTAGATAACCACGAGGGGGAGTTGGGATTTCCTGCTGGGGTACTGGTGAGGCCCGAACTGCAGAAGCCCTCAGTTGTACAGGTGAGCAGGGTGGCAATGACTGTCAGGAACACTGTGAAGAGGGAGGTCACTTTCAAGCGAGGGATGCCCCTGGGACATCTGTTCCCGGTGACAGTAATGTCTAGTGTCCTGGTGAGACAGGCTGGGGGGAAACCCTCTGTAAAGGGGAGCAAGTTGACCACTGAGTCAGTCAACTTCAGGGACTCCCTGGTTGAAAAGGAGGTCTCAGAGAATTAGGAGACCACCGGATAGGCTGGCCTATGTAGCACAGGGGGAATAGAGTGTGACCACTACCATTGTGGAGAGCTATGTCACTGCCTTTTACACCTGGGTTGGACTTTGTGTGTTGCAGGATGGGTTGGCGATTTATCTCAAAGTCACGAGGACATGACTAACTTTGGTGGGGGGAGAGAGTAACGCTCTGTAAGGTTTCGCTGCTAATGTGATGGTTTCTCTGTAGCAGCAGTGTTTGGGTTATGACTAGAGATAACAGGGGCTTTGGAATGTGCGCCGTCCAACGAGGGGAGAGTTGTTTCATTCTTGCCTGTCTGAGTGGAGGTATTTGCAGTCGTTTGTCAGCGAGAGGTGAAGAGAAAAGACGTGAGAGGAATGAGCGGGTGGACTTGGAGTGAGGGTCCAGAGTCGACAACGCTCAGTGGAAATCGATGGGGAAAAGCCATGAGCTCCTACGTGCACAATAGACTGTTTCATTAACATGGGCCCTTTTTCTTTACTAACCCTACAGTCAAATTAAGAATAATAAAGCTCAATTATTTAATTGCATATGGTGTACCGTTCTATATTTCATGGTACCGAGTTGTAGCAGGGGAGCACATTACACTGCATCCACAAAAATGAGATTTCACTAGTTTGGCAGAGCCGGCGACCTGGACTAATGCAGCTGGGTGAGCCGGGGGTTACATTAAATGACAATTAAACTTAAACTTCAACTTGAACTTGAACCAAGCATCACTTACTGCGGTCATACCATTGAGGCGCAAGGATTACACAAGTGTGCTCAGAAAATTCAAGCAGTGGTGGATGCCCCAGGGCCAGAAGGCGTGTCACAGTTTCATTGCTTTTTGGGATTTGTCAATTACAACAGGTTTCTGCCCAACCTGGCTAATGTGCTCCATCCCTTGAACTCATGACCTCAGGTTGGGAGGAAATGGCCGTGGACAAAGCAGTGCGAGGTGGCTTTCCAAAAGGTGAAGGAAATGATGACGTCAGACATTGCCCTCACAGTAGTCCAGTGAAGCTTACCTGTGATGCCTCAAACTTCTGGTGTAAGAGCAGTCATGTCTCATATTATGAGTGATGGAATAGTCTTTGCATCAAGTTTCCTTACCACTGTGGAGAAAAATGACGCACAGATTGACAGAGAGGCCTTAAGTCTGATTTGGGGTGTAAAACGTTTCAACCAGTACTTGTACGGGAGAGAGTTTACCCTCGTTACTGATCAACAACCACCGGTGTCCATTTTCAATCCACAGAAGGAGCTCCACTCACAGCAGCAGCACGAATGCAGAGCTGGGCTCTGTTTCTTAGAGGACACAATTACAAAGTCAAATTCAAGAGGACGACTAACCATGGAAATGCTAATGGATTGTCCCGTTTATCCTTGGGAAAGGAATTACCTGAAAAATTTAGAAAAGAGGATGCTTCTATTGACATATTCTCCCTAACGCAAATCAAAAATCTCCCTATTACGGCAAGGGGAAACCAGAAGAGACCCCCACACACCATCTCAGGCCTACGTGGCCACCCAGAATGGCTGGAACGTGCAGCAGAAATCCCACTTTCCCGATTTTTTACCAGCACCGGGATGAACATGTGGGGATTGAGAGTTGTTGTGCCATCCGAACTGAGAGCTAAAGTGTTGGAGGAGCTAAATGCCGGCCATCTCGGCGTGGGCAAAGCGAAAGCGTTGGCTCGAAGCTTTGACTGGTCGGCAGATCGAGCAGTTGGCCAGAGTGCCAAGTACAGCACTTCTCCATCCCGGGGAATGGCCTGCCCGAGGATTCGTATGCATTTTGCCAGACCATTCATAGGAACAAATTTCTCGGTAATAATGAATGCAGCTACAAAGTGGCCAGACGTATTCCCAACAGACGTGTTGATGTGTTGTTAAGCCACTTCTCAAGCTCTGGTGTTCCAGAACACTTAGTCAATGACAATGGACCACAGCTTGTTTTGGAACAGTTTCAGTCGTTCCTGAAAATGAATGGGATAAGGCATATTATACCACCCAGCTACAAATGGCTTGGCAGAAAGGTTTTCGTCGAAAGCCTGAAGAGCACACTACACAAACACCGAACTAAGCTCGCCAATTTTCCTTGCGGATTGCAGTGCTGCACGCTCCACAACCAACAACTCGCCAGCTACACTGTTCCTGGGTCGTCCCCCATGCTCGTGCTTGGGCCTCCTCAAGCCCAGCCTCAGGAGGATGCTAAGAGGCAAATTGAAGGCTCCTCGAATGAGGAGGTGTTAATGCTTCACTCCCGGACGAGCAGTCCCGACGAGCGACCACAGAGGTGATCAAAAGTGGGTACTTGGAGAGATTAAGGACGGAACTGGACCCCTCTCCTGCACAGTGGAGATCACGTTGGATGTCATCTGGAGCCGATTTATCGATCGGTTGAGGAGAACGGAGACAATTGTTGGAGAAGGAATTGTCCAGGGCTGTCAGAACCACTTCTTGCAACTCCTACAACCATTCCCAGAGTCCGAGATTGTTTCACAGTCACAGGTCTCTCCTACCAAGCAGAGTGATCCTCCCTTGTCAGGAAAGATGTTATCCCGCATTAAATCCTCCACGATTACATCTTCAGGCCTGAATGGGACAGTTTACAATGTATGATGCTGTGGATGTCTATTTAGTAGTTGTAGCACATAGTATACTGTATTTATACTCTATATACAATGTGCATGCACCATATATACAGTCCGGTCGCAGACTGGGCGGGTGAGATCTGCAGCGAAGATCCAGCATCCAGGGAGACAGTTTTGAGAGGGAAGAGCACGACGAGGCACAGAGGACGTCACGGTCACCCACTGCAAACAGGGAAGACCCCAGTCTGTGATGCTTGTTCATCCCTCTGGACCCGGACTTCTGATGTCAAGAGAGTGGAACTGCCCCCGTGCAAAAGCTTTTCGACTTTATAAACTTCCCCGCACAGAATGCATTCTACAGTTTATTGAGCTTATAGCTAATCAGGGAGGAGTGTAGTGTATTTAATATTTCAGTAATATTTGAGAGATATTTTACATATATTACTTAATTAAGCATTCTTGGTTAGCTTACATAATCATTATGAGTTATATGTAAAACTATGTAAATGGCGTACGTTATCAAGCCACCACATCATAAGTGCACACCTCACTAAAGTAAAACAAAACGTACCCCCCCCCCCCCCACCGGCTACTGTATTTTTCTTTTGATTAGTTAACCCTGTCATCGTTTAGAGGCTTGCGTGCCTCAGAGACCCGGGGAGCGATGTTGGCTGGGGTCATGGCTTTATGTTTTGGCTCTTGGTAGGGTCACCAATGCCAAAAAAAAGGTCAAAGGGTAGAGGTCAGTCTAAGAGCGGTCCACTGGTCCTCCAGGTTCGGGGCTAACAACCCCGACTGGTCAAACAAAACTGTTATGGAAACAGAGTCCTTCTACATACAAGTGTGACGGTATTCCTGAGTCTCCACCTGGGACTTGCATGTCTCACAGCAGAGAAAACCTAGAGGAAGCTACTGATAGGAGCCCTGAATATCACCTGAGATGGAGGACCATCAAACGCCAGTGACATAGTGGCCAGTAAGTACTTTCTGGAGTTACTGAATGAAGCAGAGTTGGGCCAGAAAGCCCTGGTATCATGTGGCATCTCTAAATAAATAAATTGCAAAATAAGTTCCATCACCAATAGTAAATAATTAAAAAATAGTTTTAAAATACATTGAAAACACATACTGTATTGCTCATATTTTGCAACTTTTTTTTCCTGTACACCGAGTTTATACAGTGCTGTAACAAAGTAAAGTACCATAATTGTGCCAACAGGAACGCTGCCCGCTGACGCTGCAGCATGGAACCACATCATCGCCTCAGGACTGGGTCAACGAGGTGGCTTTCGGGGGGGGGGGGGTTCTGACAGCAGCAGAGAGTTCAGAGTTCGGAACATGATGATAAACACTCAGCAGGACAGGTGGCGTCTACGGAGGGGGGAAATGGACAGTCGATGCTTCGGGGGGGAGTTCTCGGTCCGCGGCCCCGACCGCTCATTTCCCTCCACGCAGACGCTGCCCGACCTGCTGAATCTGCCTTCTGGGACTTTGTGTGTTGCTCCCGATCCCAGCAGCTGCAGTCTCTCGTGTCTCCCTGGGCTGATACAGAGTGAAAACTCTTCAGGCTGAGGGACCTCACATCTTAGCATGGCACTGACCCTCCCCAACACGTGAGCCTGGAACAGTCAAGTAGTTCCAGTCCCTGTGGGATCAGACAGGCTGCTTGGACTCATTCCCCACCCCCTCACCTTCTGAATTAAGACCGAATCCATTCAGTAGTGAGTTTTAACGTGTACATAAACAACTATTTTCATTCTTTTATTTCTAAACTATTCTTAGGAGTGTGTGATGGGACGGTGAAGAGGGAGGGTCACTCTGTGTCTGACCCCGGGAGTGTGTGATGGGACGGTGCGGAGGGAGCGTCGCTCTGTGTTTGACCCCGGGAGTGTCTGATGGGATGGTGTGGAGGGAGCTTCACTCTGTGTCTGACCCCGGGAGGGTGTGATGGGACGGTGTGGAGGGAGCTTCACTCTGTGTCTGACCCTGGGAGTGTGTGATGGGACGGTGTGGAGGGAGCTTCACTCTGTGTCTGACCCTGGGAGTGTGTGATGGGACGGTGTGGAGGGAGCTTCACTCTGTGTCTGACCCTGGGAGTGTGTGATGGGACGGTGTGGAGGGAGCTTTATCTACAGTCAGAAGTCCCACAACTGTGTTATTAAAATATGTACCTGTTGCACAAAATCCCTGAGCAGAAAATTTTAAACTAAATTATCTGCAAATCAGTTCGAAAAGTCATGTAAGAATCAGAAGGGTGGAAGTTCCAGTTAGTTAAGAAGTTATACGTACTGCCTACAGAATTATGTTTCACTGCCAATTGTCGACTGATGTTGCTTTTCCCGGTTCTCTTATGATATAAAAAGTGCTCAATGCCATAGATAGTAAGCAGCATCCACCCAGCAGTCCGTTCACCTACATTCCCAACCCCCCCCCCACCTCACCCTCTCTATCCCACCAAAGTCCCCAGAAGTTGAAAGTTGACAGCAGCAGGAGTTATCTCCAGGTCCAGCGTGACCACGTGCCAGTGATTCCTTTTGGAAGCAGGTCGGTTGTGTGTGGAGAGGACAGCCGTGGTCAGCGATACCCATGAAGTCCGTCAGCCCCATCGAGCAGCAACTGTTTAAAATAAAAAGTGCCATTCTTACCCCCTTTTTCCCCTCGTTGAAAATAGTTCCGGAGGTAAGTTAGTGGGATCAGGTGGCAACCGTTTAGGGGACGTGGGACAGTCAAATTTCCGGCCAGAGGACCAAGGTCAGCGACAGGAACTCCAACAAGGTGCAGGTGTGGGGTCCGCGAAGCAGGTAGCTGGTCTCGTCCTGGGCGGGTCAGTGCAAAAGGCGGGGGGTGGCGGGGGTGGGGTGGGTGGTGAAGGCACGATTTCGGAGCTGTCAGCGCTGACGTGATCAGTGGCGCCAGTCCCGATCATGGCCCCTGGACCGGTTTCCCACTGTAGCGGGTTGGAGTCGCTGCAGTTGCCCCGCCTGAGGCAGCTTCCGTAGAACCTCCTCCCGCTCTTTCCGGTTGGAGGTGGAGAGGGAAGGAGCTGGCTGAAACACTCCCATCAACACGAGCGTTCCGGCCAAAGCCGGGTGTTGCAGCAGCGTTGAGGCGGGCTGGTATGGCTCTCAAAGCCCACCTCCCCCCTCACCCACCACTGAATGGGAGGGGGGGAGCAGACGGGGCATCAGGAAGACGAGCCGAGGCCGGACTGCAGTACCGCCATTTTCTTGGCGCTCTTGCGCAGCGAGGGGCTGTCCGGGTGCCTTTCCCTCACGTGGACGAAGTGTCCCTCCTGACTCTCGGCTGTGAAGCCGCAGTCTTCACACACGTAGAGCTTGGTCCGCCGCTCCTTGTAGGCGTAGGCCTGTTGGACGCCGTGGATCTTCTTGAGGTGGGACTCCAACGAGCAGCGTTGGGTGAAGGCCTTCTCACACAGGTCGCACTTGTACGGGCGGATCCCTGCTCGGACAAAGATAGATGTTAGCCGGCCGTGCGCCAAGACTGGAAATGCACCTTAAACAGCCTAACCTGTCCTCTGCCATCTGTACCGCGGTGGCTGGTTCAGTGGCGCAGCAGGTTGAGCCGCTGGCCCAGGGACCCGGGGATCCCAAGTTCGATCCTGGCCTCTGCCACTGGGTGACCCAACACTTTGGGGTGTGTGACCATATACTGTGGGAATGTGGGGAACATGGGATTAGGCCAACGGGGTTATTTCCGCACTGGATCACTCCATGTTTCGCAGATTGTCAGACAATTAAGGCCCTTTGGCCCCACAACATTTTGCTGTACTTGCTTCTTGTTTGTTCAATGAGTGAGTGCCCCCAGAAGTCTCCCAATTTCACCCTAATCACGGGACAATTTACACTGACCAAATTAACCTACCAACTAGTACGTACGTCCTTGGACTGTGGGAGGAAACCAGAGCACCCGGGGAAAACCCACGCGGTCACGGGGAAAGCGTGCAAACTCCTCATAGGACAGTGGCGGGAATGAACCCGGGTCGCTGGTACTGTAATCCTTTGTGCTAACCGCTATGCTACCATCCCACCCTACTTAAACTGGTACTTAAATGCTGAGCTCAACCAATTCCTTCTGTCTATGGAATCCCTATACCCCCCCCCCCCCCCCCACACACACACACACACACACACACCCATTTGCCTATGAGAGCCTCTGAAACACCTCCCCCGCCCCCTCATGGCAGCGCACTTCAGACATCTGCCACTGTTAAAAACAAAATTGCCCCACATGGACGACTAGGCACTTGTCATTTATGACATTGGAGGCCACTCGGCCCGTCGAGCTTATGACATCTGTCGATGCAGTCCCGTCCCAGGGTCACACTCTACAGCGCCAGTGATCAGGGTCAATTCCTGCTGCTGCCTGTGAGGAGTCTGCACGACGGCGTGGATTTCCTCCCCCGATCCAAAGACGTACAGGTTCGGGCTGGTGCGTTGTGGCGCCAGAAGTGTGGTGGCACAGGCAGGCTGCCCCCCCCCCCCCAGCACATCCTCGGACGGGGTTGGTCATTGACATAAGCGACGCATTTCACTGTACGTCTGACAAATAACGCTAAACTTAGATCCCCACTAATTCTCCCTGTAACTGATCTTACACATGTCCACGCCATCTCCCTTCCAGATTCTACCCCAGCAATGCAAAGACTACAGGCAGAGGAGATGAGGGCTGAACCCACCTCTGAGCAGGCAGACCATGAACTAACTGCCCTCAGTCAAAGAGAGCAGGAAAATATGGCCTTATTGACCGGCAGCGCTTGAGGGGCCAAATGGCCTTTCCACTTCTCTTCTGGGTTTTTTTTTACAGAAGTGTCTTGAGAAGTTTAGGGAGTGGTGGCTTTAAAGTGTACTCCTGCACGTTAACAAGATTCAGCGATTCAGGATCAGCTTCTTCACCCCTGCCATCAGGAAGGAGGTACAGGAGCCTGAAGGCACACACTCAGCGATTCAGGAACAGCATCTTCCCCTCTGCCATCAGGGAGGAGGTACAGGAGCCTGAAGACACACACTCAGCGATTCAGGAACAGCTTCTTCCCCTCTGCCATCCGACTTCTGAATGGATATTGAACCCATGAACTCACTACTTTCTTTATAAGTGTACTTTTCCACTTCTTATTTAATTTACCATTTACTATATACATACATACTGTAATTCAGTTTTTGTCCCTCTGTTATTATCCTATTGCACTGTACTGCTGCCGCAAAGTTAAAAAATTTCACAGCATGTGCCAGTGATGTTAAACCCGATTCTGATTTGATTCAGGTTCCTGCACCTCCGCCCTGATGGTAGCAATGAGAAGAGGGCACATCCTGAATAGAAATAACTTGGAAAAAGTGTAGCTCAGGTGGCTGATGGGTGGGTTCAGCTGTTCCCTGAACAGGGGCACAAACTCGCCAGGGTGCCAATGAGAGTCGTGGCGCAAGAGGATTCCCGAGAGCCTGGTTTTCCACAAAACAGGCACGTAGAACCTGATCCTGCTTATGAGCCAGTGCGGGCAAAATTCCAGACCTCAACGCGCAGAGTCCGCCACGCAACCAATCAGCGACGAGATCCCCACCCTCCCTCGCAATCGATTCCCTGTAATGTCGGCCAACCGGCTGATTGATACGCGTATAAAGGCCAAGCACGTGGAGGACCAGCGCATCGATGATATCTCCTCATATGGTGACGGAACGTTTGCAAATGATTGCCAAGGTCGGAGAACTGTTCTATGTTCCTGCCTCTATCTCATCTATCCCTTCCATAATCTTACGTTTCTGTAAAATCCCCTCTCGTTCTTCTGAATTCCAGTGAGTATTAATCTCTCCTCAGAGGCGAACCCCCTCATCTCTGGAATCAACCTGGTGAACCTCCACACTTCTAAGAATTCTCTTGTGACTTCCGGTAAGATGGCGATTGTTTAGTCGCTCCAAACTTTTGCTCCATTATTCTTCCTACCTTTGCACTATATGTCTCCCTTCTTAAACCTTAGTTAGGTATCTTATTAGTTCTCTTTTACCTGCCTGCGAACACATTTATCTGATAATGGCTACCAAAGGTACTAAAACCGGGAAAAAGAAAACTTCTACGGCTTTGCCGGCTTACATTCTCGTTGTTTTGAAACAACATTGACAAAATACTTTAAAGGATTTTAGAACTGAATTTAGAACTTCTTTCAACCAGCTGGATTTCAAATTGGATCAGATCAATGCTAGAGTGGATGAATATGCTGAACATTTATCTCGCACTAACTTAACTTCTGCAGATTTAAAACGCCGTGTTCAATATCTTGAAACTCTCTGCTCCAACCTAGAGGAGAAGAACAGTAAACTTTTTTCCAAAATGGTGGATCTTGAAAATCGGAACAGACGTTGCAATCTACGAATTCTTGGTTTGCCAGAGGCCACCGAAAAGGGCTCTCCCGTTGAATTTTTTTCAGATTTTCTCTGTGAGATTTTTGGGAAAGAATTTCTTCCGACTCCACCTGAGCTTGAAAGGGCTCACAGGATGTATGTTCCTCGTGCAACTCTGGGTTCCCGTCCACAGCCGGTCATTCTATGCTTTCATCAATACCAGGTGAAAAACCGTTTGATTATGGAGGCACGCCGCAGAGGTACTTTTGCTTTTCAAAACACGGTCATTCGTTTTGTGGAGGATTATGCCCCCCAGGTTCTGAAGATGCGTGCTGAGTTTAAAGGTGTAATGAAAATGCTTTTTGATCGCGGATTCAGACCCTCCCTTCAAACTCCAGCCGATCTTCGAATTACGCTTACTACTGGAGATTATAAGTGGTTTAAATCAGTGAAGGAGGCTGAGACGTTTGTTGGAAGTCTTCCAGCCATCTCATCTTCTTCGGAACCGGCCTGACCTTCTAAAATGGTTGATAAGTACTTCTCGAAGTAAAACTATTTTTTTCCGAACTCAGACTTTACTTGAATAATTCAGACATTATCTATTGAAACTCTAAGGGCTGTAGTCAATCTCTACTGGACTTGGTGCATTTTTTCTAAATAGATAATCTAAGTTTAATGTTTCCCTGCGGACTTTTAGATTTTACTTGTGTAATCTATTTTATTTTTGTATAACTTTATCTATAGAGATCTACAATTGACTTTAACTTGTTTTGGAGGTTTGGAGTTTTTATTGAAGGCCTCCCTGTTGGTTGATTCATAGTTTAACTTTTGCTTTTTTTTTCTGTAAATGGTTGATAAGTACTCTCTTTGAATTTATAATTTCCCCCTTTTCTCCCTCTTTTTTATCTTTCAATCTTTTATAATTTTTCACGGGTAGATAAGTTTTAGTTTTCTTCTGATTTTCTTTGTATTAAGTTTTATACTTCTGTCGAAGTTGTTCCTATTTGTAATTCTGTTTTCTAGTGCATAAATTAGTTATTATTTGCTATTTTATTTATACGGAACTTTTGTTAACGACACAGAACTGTAAGTCATATTTGGGTTAATTTTTTTGGTAGAGCTAGCTGCTTTTTTAGGTAGCCGTCTAGTTTTGGGTTGCGAGGGTGGGGTGGATTCTCCAGTTCCAACACTACTCACTGTTTCTTTTGCTTTCCTTTTTTATTCAGGACATGTCTCTGTTTTGATTCTACAGATCTATGTTTACATTTTTGCTCCCAGACTGTTGTTGTACTGCTTGATTTTTTATATGCCTGCTACCTTCTATGCACTAACAATTGATAATGGTTAATACACTTAAATTTGTGAGCTGGAATGTAAAGGGATTGAATCATCCTGTTAAAAGAAGGAAGGTCTTCTCGCATATTAAACAACTCAAAGCTGGCATTGCTTTCCTTCAAGAAACTCATGTTCGTAGTTTTGATCATTCTCGGCTTTTGTCAAAGTGGGCGGGTCAGCATTTTCATTCATCCTTTGCCGCCAAAGCTGGGGGGGGGGGGGTCTCCATCCTTATTAATTCAAGTATTCCTTTTTGAACTCCATAATAAGATATCTGATACAAATGGCCGTTTTATTATTGTTTCTGGTAAATTGTATAATACTAAAGTTGTACTAGCAAACCTGTATGCTCCCAATTTTGATGATGTTAATTTTTTTGAATGTTTTTTTCTCCTCACTACCAGATTTAAACTCATACTCTCTTATACTGGGTGGCAATTTCAATTGTTGGTTAGATCCTTATTTGGATCGATCGTCCTCTGTTACTAGACTACCTACTAAGTCTGCCTTAGCTATTCACTCTTTTCTCTCTAATTATGGTTTCTCTGATATATGGCGTTTCCTTCATCCTACTGAGAGAGATTATTCTTTTTTTCACATGTTCACCATACCTTTACTAGAATTGTCTACTTTTTACTCGATAATCAACTTATTCCATTTGTCTATTCTTGTGATTATCAGAGTATACTGATTTCTGACCATGCCCCAATTACTTTGTCTTTAAATTTTCCTGGTCTCCCTCAGAGGAATAAACACTGGCGTTTTGACTCGACTTTATTATCGGATAATGACTTTCTAAAATTTATTAAGGATCAGATAACCTTTTATTTTAACACCAATACATCATCTGAAATGTCATCCCAGATTGTCTGGGATGCCATGAAAGCATATTTGAGGGGTCAAATAATCTCCTATACAGCAAATCTTAATAGAAAGTCCTGTGCAGATCGATTAGACCTCATTAATCAGATTAAAGAATTGGATCAACTGTATGCTCAAACTAAGAATCCTGAATTATACAAGAAGTGTGTAGAACTTAAAACTAAATTTAATCTTCTGTCTACTCAACCTGTCAAACGCCAACTTCTTGAAAGTAAGAGTCGCTTCTACATTCAAGGTGACAAATCTGGTAAATTTCTAGCCAATCAGCTGAGGCGTTCCAAAGCCAAACAACATATTACAAAGATCCGGAAGGAGAATGGAGACTCTACATCGGATCACTTAGAAATCAATGACGCATTAAAAAAAAATTATTCTCGACTTTATTCCTCTGAATCTCTGAATGAGAATATCTCTGTTGATCATTTTTTAAATAATCTGAATATTCCTTCACTTTCATCTGATTTTAAAGCTAAACTTAATGCGCCTATATCATTAGAAGAAATATCTTTTGCAATTTCTGCATTGTCTTCAGGGAAATCTCCTGGACCTGATGGGTTCCCCGTAGAATTTTATAAATCATTCTCTTCAATCCTTTCTCCTCAGTTATTCTCAGTATTATCTGATTTGTTTAATTATGGTAAATTGCCACCCTCTTTTAATGAGGCATCTATTATTCTTTTATTAAAAAAGGGTAAAGACCCAACAGAGTGTTCCTCGTATAGGCCAATTTCTTTGCTCAGTGTTGATGTTAAAATCTTGGCCAAAGTTTTGGCTTATAGATTAGAAACTGTTATTCCCTCTATTATTTCTGATGATCAAACTGGTTTTATTAAAAACCGTCTTCCTTTTTTTAACATTCAGCGTTTATTTAACATTTTATATTCACCTCCAACAGGGATTCCTGAATGTGTTATTTCCCTCGATGCGGAGAAAGCATTTGATCGTATAGAGTGGAACTACCTTTTTGCAGTTTTAGAAAAATTTGACTTCGGTCAAAGTTTTATCTCTTGGATCAAATTGCTATATCTGTGTCCTACTGCCTCTGTTTTGACTAATTTTCAGAAATCCCAGTTATTTAACCTCAAGCGTGGCACCCGTCAGGGATGCCCTTTAAGTCCCTTTTTCTTTGATTTGGCTATAGAACCTTTTGCAATAGCATTTCAAAACTGTCCTGAATTGACCGGGATTTGGAGGGGGGGGGGGTGTTGAGCATAAAGTTCCTCTTTATGTTGATGACTTATTACTTTTTCTTTCAAATCCGTCTATATCCTTACCTCCAATGTTTTCACTTCTTGATCAGTTTAGCCAGTTCTCTGGCTATAAACTTAATTTACATAAGAGTGAACTTTTCCCAATTAATAAAGAAGCACAAGAATTAACATTCCGTGATCTCCCTTTTAAAGTAGTTCATAATCAATTTACTTATCTTGGGATTACAGTCACAAGGAAGTTTAAAGACCTTTTTCGTGAAAATTTTGCCAATCTTTCATATACTATAAAACAGAGTCTGTTACAATGGCCACCTCTATCTATGTCTTTGGTAGGTCAATGTTGTTAAAATGTATGTTCTCCCTAAACTTTTAAATTTATTTCAATCAATTCCAATTTTTATTCCTAAATCTTTTTTTGATTCCTTAGACTCTATTATTTTGTCATATCTGTGGAAGAATAAGTGCTCTAGAATTAATAAAGTTTATCTCCAATAATCTAAGAAAGAGGGTGGCATGGCTTTACCTAACTTTCGTTTATATTACTGGGCAGCCAATATACGTTGTGCTACCTTTTGGTCTTTTTTCCATGGCCAACTCGAGTGCCCTAATTGGGTGGCAATGGAGTTGAGTTCCACTAAAGATTTATCATTTCTGCACTTCTTGGCTCTGTACTCCCTAGTAGTTTGTCCAGATCAATTGTTAATCCGCTTGTTAGACACACTTTGCGTATATGGGCTCAGTTTAGGAAATTTTATGGTTTCCATGGTTTTTCCTTTTCTAGCCCTATCTTACATAATCACCTTTTTTTACCTACTACGTATGATTCAGCATTCCATGATTGGTATAGGAAGGGCATTAGACATTTTGAAGATCTTTTTATTGATAATTGCTTTGCATCTTTTCAACAGCTCTCTGCTAAGTTCAATCTGCCTAATGCTCATTTTTTTAGATATCTCCAAATTAGACACTTTATTAATCCTTTAATTCCTAACTTCCCTGAAATGCCTGAGAAAAATGTTATGGATTTATTTCTTTCTATTAACCCACTAGGTAAAGGTTTAATATCATTTATTCGTGATAAATTAGCATCCTTACGACGTGCCCCTGTGGATAAAATTAGAATGGCTTGGGAGCATGATTTAAATATCTCCCTATCTGATGAGACTTGGGACTCGATTCTCAAATCGGTTAATTCAACCTGTCCTTGTGCTCGCCATTGCCTTTTACAGTTTAAGATTGTTCATAGAACCCATATGTCTAAATCTAAACTATCTCGATTTTACCCTAATATTAGTCCTCTTTGTGATAAAAGCAAAAGGGGCGAGGCCTCTCTCATTCATATGTACTGGTTTTGTCCTAGCTTGGAGAAATTTTGGAAAGATGTCTTCATAACGTTATCATATATTCTGAATCACCACCTGGAACCTAACCCTTTAATTGCTTTGTTCGGTTTTTTGGGTGAGACAGATTTACGTCCGAGTTCGACTAAGTGTCGAATATTATCTTTTGCCTCTCTCCTGGCAAGACGTTTAATCCTCCTTAGATGGAGAGATGTTGCCTTGCCCACGCATGCTCAATGGCTTAATGATATTATGTCCTGCTTAGACCTTGAAAAAATTCATTATTCAGTTCTTAATTCGGATACAAAGTTCCATAAGGTCTGGGGACCTTTTATTGAGTACTTTCCTCTTAACTAAGGTTTTTTTTTTGGTCCCTTGCTTTCAGCTCCTTTTT
Organism: Hypanus sabinus; assembly: GCF_030144855.1. Classification (NCBI taxonomy): domain Eukaryota; kingdom Metazoa; phylum Chordata; class Chondrichthyes; order Myliobatiformes; family Dasyatidae; genus Hypanus; species Hypanus sabinus. Next base: position 32,482,871 of record NC_082736.1, read on the forward strand.
TTTGGTAGTAGGCATTAATATCTTCTGTTGCTAAGTGTATTTACAGTTTTGGGGGTTTGAATGTCCTGATTTATATTCTCTATATTATGTTGTGGTTGGTCTGGAGTTCTTTTTGTTGCGGGGCTTGGGGAGGATACTAATTTTACATATCTTCAATTTGGGTGCTTTCTCAATTATCTTTTTTTTGTATTATATTATTATTGTATGTTTATTTTTGCACTGTATTAATGTTCATTTTGATCTGGGTTTTTTTTATCTGTAGCGATGTAGAAAATGTATTAAAAAACTAATTAAAAAAAATAACTCTCTTGTAAAGCCAGGAACTCTCTCCTCAAGATGAGAACCCCATGCAGTACTAAACGTGCAACCTCACCACTACCCCGTACGCTTGCAGCAAAACCTCCCTGCCTGTAAATTCAGCTCCTCTAACAATGATTTACATTTTGGTGCCGTGTTTTTGGACTGACTGAGCGACATGGTGCTTCGCTGTCTCTGCGGGAGCTTGGCGAGGTTCGGGGCAGAGCGTGCGCAGCCTTGGGGAGGGGGGGGCCAGGGAGCGAGACCGCGGCCAGCTCTGCCACCTCTCTCGGAACGAGGTCGAGAGCGGCAGGTGGATGGGCCTTTGGCGCCGTCCGCCCGTGTGTGACTGGCCTTCCTCTCCCGCCTGCTGGCCTCCGTCCGAGGAAAGTGCAGGAGTCTTGTAACCCACACTGCAAGGGTCGATCGGAGACGCTATACGCTCGATTTTGGGGGACTTTGCTGATTCTGTTTCCTCATCTTTCTGCTGTTTTTGAGCAGTTGGAATGATGCAGTCTGGAACACTTCAGCGAGAAAGGCATTGCCCTGCGGCCTGCAGTGGGCTAGCAGCTCGACCCTGAACTGTTCCAAACTATTGGCTCGATGTCTGGTTTGTTGTCATCTTACTTTTTGCCATTTGTGTACAGAATGCAACTGAGATTTGACCTCACGCAGGCAGTGTTTCTTTACACTACAGGAAGGATGTGGAAACCGTAGAAAGGGTGCAGAGGGGATTTACAAGGATGTTGCCTGGATTGGGGAGCATGCCTTACGAGAATAGGTTGAGTGAACTTGGCCTTTTCCCCTTGGAGCGATGGAGTGACCTGATGATAGAAGTGTATAAGATGATGAGAGGCATTTTTCCAGGGCTGAAATGGTTGCCACAAGAGGACACAGGTTTAAGGTGCTTGGAAGTAGGTACAGAGGAGATGTCAGGGGTAAGTCTTTTTTTTACTCAGAGAGTGGTGAGTGCATGGAACGGGCTGCCGGCTATGGTGGTGGAGGCGGATACGATAGGGTCTTTTAAGAGACTCCTGGACGGGTACATGGAGCTCAGAAAAATGGGTAATCCTAGGTAAGTTCAGGTAAGGACATGTTCGGCACAGCTTTGTGGGTGGAAGGGCCTGTATTGTGCTGTGGGTTTTCTATGTTCGGTGTCTGAAGTTTTCTTGAATGGATCCCATGGTGTTTCTCTGTTTCCAGGCCGCCTGCGGGAAGGTGAATCTCAGAGTTCTACTCTGTATACAATATTCCATTTGATACCCTGCAGCACCTGTGAGCCAGCCTTTTTTTTTTGCCCCCACAGGTGACCTGTTTGGTGACATTACGTCTTTTTCGGACCCCGGAGCAGCCGGAGGAAACCCACGCGGTCACGGGGAGAACGTACCGGCTCCTCGCAGGCCGCAGCGGGAATCGAACCCCCGACTGCAGGCGCTGCAAAGCGTTACACTACTGTGCCGCCCTCCCCAGCTCCTCTGGTGCCCCCTTCCCGCAGATTCCAAAGACGTACGGGTTGGGGCTAGTGAGTCGCCAGGCGTGCTACATTGGCGCCAGAACTGTGGCGACACTTGCGGGCTGCCCCCGGCACGATCCTCGGACTGCTTTGGTCGTTGATGCGTCTACCGTATGCTTCAACGTGTGTATGGGAAATAAAGATAATAGTCTTTAAAAGAATAATTAGTCACAACAGAAATGGAAGTGGCCTGGAGCCCGATGTGACACTCAAAACACTGGAGGAACTCAGCAGGCCAGGCAGCGTCTACGGAGGAGAAGGAGTTGATGTTTTGCGTTGAGACCCTTCACCAGTCTCCTGTATCCTCCCGGCCTGGATTGTGCTGCCCTCTGCTGTCACCATATAGGTTTGCACAGGGAAAGTAAATCTGCCCTTCAGGGCAAGATGGACCCAGTGAACAACATGACCCATGGCGACGTTTGGCAGACGGTCCCCGAAACCGCGACTTCTTTCAAGCTGCGTGCCATTTACACTTTCTCGATGGCGTGCTCTTGGGCCGATTGAGCGGTCTGGCGCTTTGCTGCCTCCGAGGGAGCTCGGCGAGGCTAGGAGCGGAGTGCACGGCCCGGAGGCCGCGGTCGACCCCGTCGCTTCTTCCTGACTGAGGCGCCAAGCAGGGTTGGAGTGGAGGGCCGGGCGGCCGTCCTGCACGTGGCCGGTCTTCCTTTCCCCTTCCGCTGCCTGCTGTCAGAGGAACGTGCAGGACTCTTGTGATCCATGTTGCAAGGATTGATCGGCAAAGTTGAGGCCTTGTTTTGGGAGGCTTCGAGCTTCATGTTGCACGTGTTTTTGGATTCTGGTCTCTTTGTTGATCGGTGGAGTCTGGGGCGCTTTGGCAAAGAATGATCTTGCTAGTAAGCTAGTTGAACTGAACACTTCTGGACTCCCGGTTTGATGTTTGATGTTCACTCGCTTTTTGTTATTTGCGCAATTAGTTCTTTTACTGCGCGTAGGGCATTTGATGTTCCATGGCGTTTCTTTGTTTCGTGGCTGTCTGGAGAAGATGAATCTTAGAGTTTTATTCTGATAATAAATGTACTTTGGATCTTTGAAGTCTCTCCTAACCCTGTGCTATGCACATTGCCCCACCTACTTACACCATTACAAAGACACTTAATTGAAAAGTTGTCCGTCACTGAAGTTTCCACACTGACATAGCGGTTAGTGTAATGTTAGTACCACTTCAATATCAGGGTTCAATTCCTGCTGCTGTCTGTAAGCAGCAGGAATTCTCCCCGTGACCGCGTGGGTTTCCGCCGGTTGTTCCCACGTTGCAAAGGCATACAGATTCTGGTTAGTAAGTCGGCAGGGGGAGGGGATGCTATGTTGTGGCCTCCCCCCTCCTCAGCACAATCCTCACCCATCTGATTTGATGCGAAGCATCTTGGAGAGGTTTGGATAGGTACTTGGATGGTAGGGGTAAAGAGGGCTGTGGTCCCGGTGCAGGTCGATGGGAGTGGGCATGAACTAGATGGGCAGAAGGGACTGTTTGTGTGCTGTACTTTCCTACAACTCCAAAACTGTATGTTTTGATGAACATGTGACAAAGAGGGTTAGGAATTGGGTGTGGGAATGGGGGAGCGGGGGAGGAGGAGAGTACCGTTTTTGATCCAAAGTTCTTTTGGAAGTCAAGAAAGAGGCACAAAGTTTATTGCTTAACAATCATCTTATAAACAGAACAAAGGAATTGGAAACGGAGAATTGTCAAGAATAGCCAAGAACAAGGAACATGAAAAGACTAAAGAAGGCAAAGCTACATTCTCAGCCCTTCTTATACAAGATACATTACTTTAAAATTTGTAGATAAGAGTTAACCAATCAAATAGCCTCTATTCAAATAATGTGATACCACCAACCAGAGAGTTATAGAATAATATAAAGAACTGTAACCACAAGGGGGCACTCTGATCAATTGTATATACAGACTGTGATCACCAGGAAGCATACTAAACAGTTATATGTAAGTAGTTATAGAAGCAGCATAAATTGTTAAGCTACAACTTTAAGAAAGCACGACAGTGCCTCGATGTCCTAATGAGTTTGCAACGGTTCAGCATGGCATCTAAAACTGTGACAAACTTCTGCAGCTTCTGGTGGAGAGTGTACTGATTGGCTGCATCGCGGCCTGGTATGGAAACACCAATGTCCTTGAATGGAAAGTTCTACAAAAAGTAGTGGATATGGCCCAGCCCATCACGGGTAAAGCCCTCCCCACCATTGGGCACGTTTACATGGAACATTGTCGCAGGAAACCGTTGGCCATCATCAGGGACTCATGACATGCGCTCTTCTTGGGACAGTCTCGGGACCCACACCACCAGGTCCAGGAACAGTTACTACCCCTCAACCATCAGGCTCCTGAACTAAAGGGGATAACATCACTCAGCTTCACTTGCCCCATCACTGAAATGCTCCCTCAACCTATGGACTCACTTTCAAGGACTTTGTCTCATGTTCTCAATATTTATTGCTTATTTATTTATATATTTCTTTTTTATTTGAGTTGGTTGTCTTTTTAAAAATTTATTTATTGATGTACAGTGTGGATAAGGCGCTCCTAGCCGCACTGCCCAGCAATTCCCCGATTTAACCCCAGCCTAATTACGGGACAATTTACAATGACGGATTAACCAACCGGCCGGTACGTCTTTGGACTGTGGGAGGAAACCAGAGCACGCGGAGGAAACCCACGTGGTCACGGGAAGAGGGTACAAACTCCTTAAGGACCGCGTGGGAATTGAACCGGCCTGTACTGTACAGCATTGTGCTAGCCACTAGGCTACCGTATGCACTGCTTCTACGCACCGTTGGGTGCGGTCTCTCGTTGGCCCTACTGAGTGTTTGATTTACTAAGTGTGCCCACAACAAAATAGACCTCAGGGGTGTATACGAAGGCATACATGTACTTGATAATAAACTTACTTTGAACTTTGACAATTATACAGCTTAATCTAACAGTACTTCCAAGACGTTTCCATGGAAACGAACTCTTTGACATGGTGAGGTCACTCTTACCCTCGGCCATTAGGCTCTGTAATGAGTCAACCTATAGCCCGGGAAGTGATGACCCCCCTCCTGTAAGACTGTTTGAGGTACCTTTTTTTTATTCACTCTACTTCTCTTCTAATATTTATATCTGTGCTCTTGTAACGCTATGGTGACACTGTAGTTTCCTTTGCAATTCTGTGCCTGGACAACTGTCAACCAGAGGAAAGACACCATTAAGCCGGTAAGAGTGCTGGGAAGGTTTACAAGGATGTTGCCAGGAACTGGAGGGCCCAAGTTGTAGGGAGAAGTTGAGGAGCTTTTTGAGTTTATACCACAGATCGTAGGAGATGAGGGGTGACCTTATTGGAGATGCATATAATCATGAGGTTTATAGTTAGGGAAAACTTACATAGCCTCTCTCCCAAGAAAGGAGAATTAATGAGTAGAGGAACTCAGCAGGTCGGACAGCGTCTATGGAGGGGAATAAACGGTCAACATTTCAGGCCGAGACCCTCCCTCGGGGTGAACAAGTTCCCAGAGGAAGTGGTTGGACATGCAATCAACCTATAATCTATCTGATATCGTTATAATTATTCTGTTTTTAATTACTGTGTACTACATCTGACACTGCCCAGAAGGCAACGAGGGCAAACAACTTCTGTAGGAAGAATTTGCCAAGAACAAGCATGGTCGTGAAAAGACCATGATCGCCCACGTCAATACGACGTGGCACCTACTGATGATGTTGTATGGCGTGGCACATTATGATGATGTCATGTGACGTGGCACATAACATAACATAACAAACGTTCTTTATCGGATCCCGAGTAACAATTATTTTGCCCTCCTTTACACTTGCGTGCTGGGAATGGTGTGAAACGATCTTGAATCTGTGGGGTACACAGGTGGATATGAAACGGGCATTGAGATATATAGGCCAAGCACTAGCTTGGTGAACACCATAGCTGGCATGGATGGGTTGTATTGAAAATCATTAGTGACACAACTGTGAGAGCAGTTCAAAGAGAAGGATCCCACAGCAGGTCACAGGTTAACCCTCACTAACTATTACCAACGCAGCACAGAGAGCATCCTCTACGGATGCATCCTGGCTCGATACGGGAACCGCTCTGCCCATGGCCGCGAGAGTCCACGGAGACTCGTGGGCACAGCTCAGCTCAGCTCATCACGGAAACCAGCCTCCCGTCCGCGGACTCTGTCTACACTCCTCACTGCCTCAGTAAAGCAGCCAGTGTCATCAAATCCACCCTGACATTCTCCCTTCTCCCCTCTCCCGTTGGGCAGAAGATACAAGAGCCTGAAAGTTCGTCCCACCAGGTCCAGGGCGGCTCTGCCCCGACATTATCAGACTATTACGTACCGTAGTTCCTTGTTATGATCTTGCTCCTTACTGTCTGACTTCCTCTGTCGCTGTTACACTGCACTCTGCATTCTCTTTATCGTTTCACCTCATTCAGGGACACCTTCTACCCTGCACGACTCAAAGGTCACCTAGCACAATAAGACTGACCCTTGACCTCGCAATCGACCTCTCTTATTTATGTGTCTGATTAGCGATACAGCGCGGAGCAGGCCCGCCCAGTCCTTCGAGCTGCACTGTCCCCGCGATCTGCAAGCGTCACACGCAGAACGCTGGGGGAGCTCGGCAGGCCAGGCAGCGTCTGTGGGAAAACAGTAAACAGCCGACGTTTCGGGCTGAGACCCTTGGGTGGGATGCGTCATCTCAGGCCCACGGCCAGCCCGGTCCGAGTATGTGCTGGAGGGGGCAACCCACGAGAGCCGCCACACTTCGGGCGCCAACGTAGCGCGCCCACAACTTACTAACCCTAACCCGTACGTCTCTGGAAGGTGGGAGGACACCGGAGCTCCTGGAGCAGACCCATGCAGTCCTGGAAGGAACAAGCAAATTCCGTAGAGGCAACGGCGGGAATTGAACCTGTGCCGTGAAGTGTTTGGCAAGCCGCTCTGCTACTGCCCCACAGTTTGCTCTGCGTTCTGTTATCGTTTCCCTTTGCACTACCAGGTGGTCTGAAATAACCTGCACAGATTGCGCGCAAGATCTTTTCCCACCTGAACCTCGGTGCGCGTGGCAATAATAACTCCGCTCCATGAATCTATGAAGGCACACACTCAATGATTCAGGAACCACTTCTTCCCCTCTGCTCTCTGATTTCTGAGTGGTTCAAGAACCCATCAACACTACCTTGTTAATCATCTTTTGCAAATAACATATAGTAATTTTTTTATATCTGCCTTGTACTGTTGTTACGAAACAACAGATTTCACAACATACTACTTTACTCTTTGTATCACTTATTTATATTTATACAATTGCTACTGTTATTTTTTATGTCTTGGACTTTACTGTTACCACGAACAATACATTTCATCAGTGATGATAAACCAGATTCTGATTAGTACAGTGTCAGAACAGGCCCTTCGGCCCACAAAGTTGTGCTGAGCCAGTTAAATTAGTAGTCAAAAGGCCAACTAAACCAATCTCTTCTTCCTACACACTGTCCCTGTCCTTACATTTTCCTCACATTCATGTCCCCATCTAAATGTCTCTTAAAATTCAGAATCAGGTTTGTTATCACCAGCTTGTGACGTGAAATTTGTGGTGTTTCTGCCTCTACCACCGCCCCAGGCAGCGCATTCCAGGCACCCAAACTCTGTGTGTGAAAAAAGAAACTTGCCCCTCACATCCCCTTTGAAGTTACCCCCTCTCGGCTTAAATGCAAGCCCTCTGGTATTAGACATTTCAACTCTTAGAGAAAGATATTGTCTGTCGACCCTGTCTCATAATCTTGTAAATCTCTATCAGGTCTTCCCTCGAAGCCTCTGGAGCTCCAGAGAAAACAACCCAAGTTTGACAAGCCTCTCGTGATAGCACAGGCCCTCTAAACCAGGCAGCGTCCTGGTAGAGCTTTTCTGCACCCTCTCCGAAACCTCAATACCCTTCCTATAATGGGGCGACCAGAACTGTATGCAATAATCCAGGTGAGGCCCAACTTGAGTTTTGTAAAGCTGCAGCTCAATTTGAACTCAATTTCTTGACTAATAAAGGCAAGCATGCAATTTGCCTTCTTAGCCACCCTGTCGACTGTCACGTTCAGGGGGCTTTGAACTTGGATCCCAAGATCCCTCTGCTCACCAACACTGCTAAGGATCTTGTCTCTAACTACCTCTTTGCATTTGACCTACCAAGGCGCAACGCTTCACACCTAGCGGGTTAAACTGCATCCGCCACTTCTCCGCCCACATCTGAGGATGCTGATGATTCTGAGAGACCGAAAGAAGAGGGTACAAATGGAGTTCGGGCGGTTACCTGTGTGCGTACGGACGTGCCTCTTGAGGTCGAACGTGTCGTTGAAGCCTTTGCCGCAGAAGGTGCAGAGGTGGCGCTTCACCACGTTGTGGCACTTCATGTGGCGGTTCAGCATGCGCTGGAACTGGAACGTCTTGTGGCACAACTGGCAGGCGTAACTCTCGGCCGCGCACTCTCCGATGGTCACCTGCAGGCCAATGGAGCACACACACAGGGCGAGATCAGCAACGGTCTGCCTTCTCCCACCTGCAAGCCCGTCAGAGACCCCCCCCCCCTCCCCACCCGTCGCACTCCACGTCACACCTGAATAGAGGGGGATTTCTTTAGCCAGGGGTGGGGAGGCTGTGGATTTTATCACCGCAGACAGCTGTGAAGGCCCAGTTATTGGGTATATTTAAAACAGAGGCCGATAGGTATAACCTGATGAAGTATGCAAGAGAACTGCAACTTTGGAGAAGATTTATTTTCCAGCAAGACAATGAGCCCCAAGCATCAAGCCAAAGCTACACAGGAATGGCTTAAAAAACAACAAAGCCAAGTTAGAATCAATCCAATTGAGAATTTGTGGCTGGACTTGAAAAGAGCTGTCACTCATGATCCCCATGCAATCTGACAGAGCTTGAGGAGTTTCATAAAGAATGGGGAAAAATTACAGTGTCCATATGTGCAAAATTGATAGAGACCCATCCACACAGGATCGAGGTTGTAATTGTGCATCTGCTAAAGACCAACTTGAAGAATGTGAGGAATTGTGCAATCAATTATTCTGTGTTTTATAATTATAATTAAACACTTTGTCTCTCTGAACTGGTACAGTGCTAATAGACCTGATTCTGGTTCACAGCCACCACGATATATGGTTGTAGAGACAGCCAGCTCCATCACGAGCACTAGCCTCCTCACCACTAAGGACATCTTCAAATGGCAGCGTCTGTCACTGATAGAGGTAGACAAAATGACGAGGGGTACATAGATAGGGTAAATGAAAGCAGGCATTTTCCCCACTGAGGTTGGGTGGGGCAACAACCAAGAGGTCATGGGTTAAGTGCAAAAGGTGAATAGTTTAAGTGGAACGTGAGGGGAAACTTCTTCAGTCAGAGGGTGGTAAGATTGTGAAATGAACTGCCAGCACAAGTGGTGCATGTGAGCTCAATTTCAACGTTTCAGAGAAGTTTGGATAGGTACATGGATAGGAGGGGTATAGGGACTGTGGTCCTGGTGCAGGTTGATGGGAATAGGCAGTTCAAATAGTTTCAGCATGGACCAGATGCAGAGGGACTTGGGAAACCTTGTGCAGAACACCCTGAAGGTTAACTTGCAGGTTGAATCGGTGGTGAGGAGGGCAAATGCCATGTTAGCTTTCATTTCAAGTGGTCTAGAAAACAAGAGCAAGGATGTGAGGCACTGGTGAGGCCAATCCTTGAGTGTTGTGAACAGTTTTAGAAAAGATGTGTTGGCATTAGAGCAAGTCCAGAGGAGGTTCACAAGCATGATTCTGGGAATGAAAGAGTTATCGTATAAGGGATGTTTGACAGCTCTGGTCTGTCCTCGCTGGAATTCACAAGGATAAGGGGGAGGGATCTCATTGAAAAATTTCGAATGTTGAAAGGCCTAGACAGAGTAGATGTTGGAAAGGATGTCTCCCATGGTGGGGGACTCCAGGACAAGACGGCACAGCCTCAGGATAGAGGGGCGTCCATTCAAAACAGAGATGTGGAGAAACTTATTTAGCTGAAGGGTAGTGAATTTGTGGAATTTGTTGCCACATGCAGCTGTGGAGGCCAGGTCGTTGAGTGTATTTAAGGCAGAGATTGATAGGTTCTTGATTGGACATGGCATCAAAGGTTACAGGGAAAAGGCCGGGAACTGGGGTTGAGGGGGAGATAGGAAAAAAAGGATCAGCCATGATTGAATGGAGGAGAAGACTCGATGGGCCAGATGGCCTAATTCTGCTCCTATGTCTTATGGTCTTAGATTGGCTGAGGGGACTGTTTCTGTGCTGTATTTTTCTATGACTCTATTAAGGACCCTCACAGTGGCCCAGGACAAACCCACTCAACACAAGAAGCTGCAGAAAGTATTGGCCACAGCCCGATAGATCCCAGGCACCTCCCTCCCTACAGTATCTACAGGAGGCCCTGCCTCAAGAAGGCAACATCCAAAGACCCTCTCCATACAGGCCGTGGCATCTTCTCCCAGCTCCCATCGGACAGGAGGTACAGAAGCCTGAAGTCCCACACCACTAGTTTCAGGAACAGCGACTTCCCTTCAACCATTCAGTTCTTGACCCCAGTCACTATCTCAGTAGTAGCGACACTGCAACCAGTTCGCACTAAAATAGGCTGGTTTTGTTCAAAATCTCACTTATAAAACCTGTGTATAATGCATCTTTAATTAGTGGATGCTGCTTATCCGATACCATGTGTCTGTGAAGGAAGGAAGTCCTGCACGTGCAACTTTTGCACATAGGTATCACACCCACGGGAGGGGTGTGGGACAGGTGGCAGAGAATGAGTGCTGGGGGGCAGGGGGCAGACACATCCAGCCCCGAGACACCAGGCAAGGTCATTTGATTTCAAATAATTGATTTATTGATCTTTACAGAAAGTCTCTCTGGTGTTTCCCATTCCCTCCCCTCTCTCTTCCCTTTTTCCCAACCATGGAAGCATAAATTGGGAACCAATGTTCTCAGGGAAAGGTACGGAAGAAATGTGGCAAATGTTCAAGAGATATTTTCGTGGGGTTCTGCATAGGTACGTTCCAATGAGGGGAAAGGATGGTAGGGTACAGGAACCGTGGTGTACAAAGCCTGTTGCAAATCTAGTCAAGGAGAAAAGAACTTACGAAAGGTTCAAAAAACTAGGTAGCGATAGAGATCTAGAAGGTTATAAGGTTAGCAGGAAGTGGTTTAAGAATGAAATTAGGAAAGCCAGAAGGGGCCATGAGAAGGCCTTGGTGGGCAGGGTTAAGGAAAACCCCAAAGCATTCTACAAGTATGTGAAGAGCAAGAGGATAAGACAGGAGAGAATAGGACCAATCAAGTGTGACAGCGGGAAAGTGTGTATGGAACTGGAGGAAATAGCAGAGGTACTTAATTAATTCTTTGCTTTAGTATTCACTATGGAAAAGGATCTTGGCGATCGTAGGGATGACTTGCAGTGGACTGGAAAGCTTGAGTATATAAATATTAAGAAAGAGGATGTGCTGGAGCTTTTGGAAAGCATCAAGTTGGATAAATCACCAGGACTGGATGAGATGTATTCCAGGCTACTGTGGGAGGTGAAGGAGGAGATTGCTGAACCTCTGGCAATGATCTTTGCATCATCAATGAGGATGGGAAAAGTTCGGGAGGGTTGCGGATGTTGTTCCCTTATTTAAGAAAGAGAGTAGAGATAGCCCAGAAAATTATGAGCTTACAGACCAGTGAGTCTTACTTCAGTGGTTGGTAAGTTGATGGAGAAGATCCTGAGAGGCAGGATTTATGAACATTTGGATAGGTATAATATGATTAGGAATAGTCAGCATGGCTTTGTCAAAGGCAGAAAAGTCGTTTCCACTGGCAGGTGAGATGAGAACAAGGGGACATAGCCTCGAGATTCGGGGGAGTAGATTGAGGATGGAGATGAGGAGGAACTGCTTTTCCCAGAGAGTGGTGAGTCTGTGGAATTCTCTGCCCAATGGAGGTTACATCAGTAGATATGTTTAAGGCAGGGTTGGATAGATTTTTGCACAGTAAGGGAATTAAGGATTATGCGAGGGAAAAGAACAGTAGATGGAGATGAGTCCTGGCCTGATCAGCCATGATCTTATTAAATGACGGAGCAGGCTCAATGGAGCAAATGGCCGACTCCTGCACCTGTTTCTTATTCATGGGTTTATTGTCCATTCAGAAATCTGATGGCAGAGGGGAAGAAACTTTTCCTACAACTTTGAGTGTGGAATCGAACCCTGATCATTGATCACTGGAACTGGAAAGTGATTGCGCTAATCGCCACAGTACCAATGCCCCCCCCTGCCCCCGTTCCTGCCAGTGTAAAAAGTGATCGTATGATCGGTGTGAAAGCCGGGTTTTCGCCACGGCCTGTACATACGACGATGACAGACCAGTTGTCCAAGGAGGCAGCGGCCTACCTTAATCTTGGAGCGGATGAATCCTTGCTGGCCGCTCTGATTGATCCCATTCTCCACGTCCTGCGCGGACATGCTCGAGTCAGTGTCATAGGGCGACTCCTTCCCTGTGCTGTCGTCCGCAGCCAGGCAGAGGGGAGCCTCGCACACTTCTGACGCTCGGCAGTGAATTATGTCCAGTGGATCTAATGAGGAGATCAAAAGACCATAAACTATAGGAGCAGAATGAGGCCATTTGGCCCATCGATCCATCATCCCTCCCAACCCCCTTTTTCCTGCCTCCCCCCATAACATCTGACATCCTCCATCAACTTCTGCTTTAAGTATACCCAATGATTTGGCCTCCTCCACAGCCATCTGTGACAATGAATTTCACAGATTCACCACTTTTTGGATAAAGAAATTCCTCCTCATCTACAGGGACGTTCTAAAGGGCCGTCCTAGACCCTAGACCCTCTCACTCTTAGAGACATCCTCTCTACATCCGCCCTCTCTAGGCCTTTCAATAACCGATAGGTTCCAATGAGATTTCCCCCTCATTCTTCTAAACACCAGTGAGTACAGGCCCAGCGCTGCCAAACGCTCCTCATACATTAACCCTTTCATTCCCGGGGTTGTTCTTGTGAATCTCCTCCAGACCCACTCCAATGCCAGCACATCCTTTCATGGATGAGGGTTGCAAGCCCGTGGGGTGGCACGGTAGCGTCGTGGTTAGCGGAACGATATAACAGCGACAGTGACCCGGGTTCGATTCTTGCCACTGCCTGTAAGGAGTTTGTACATTCTCCCCACGACCACTGGTGCGCGTTGGTCACCGTCGACTAATGACGCCTTTGAGTATGGAATCATCTGTCTAGATTTTACAGTAGCGTAGTGGTCAGCTCAACGGTTTACAGTGCAGGCGACCCGGGTTCAATCCCCGACTCCTCCTGTGTGTACGTTCTCCCCATGACTGCGTGGGTTTCCTCCAAATACTCCAGTTTCCTCCCAAAATCCAAAGATATAGAAGTTGCTAGGTTAATTGGTCATTGTAATTTGTCCCATGATTAGTCTAGGATTAAATAAGGGGGATGCTGGGCAGCATGTCTCAAAGGGTCAATTCCATGTTTTATTTCAATAAGTTTAAAAAAATCAAATATAAAGATTTTTACTGTATCTCAGCACATGACAGTAACTGGTTGACCAGGCTTGGTGTTCGTTCCTTGGAGCATGGAAAAATGAGGGACAATCTTACAGAGGTGTTTAAGGTGATGACACATGGATAAAGTCATTTTCCCTGGGAAGGTGGTGGGCCTGAACTGAGGAGTATAGGATTAGGGAGGGAGGGGAAAGATTTAGAAGGGATTGGCGGAGATTCAGCATGACATCTAAAACTTTGACCAACTTCTATAGATGTGTGGTGGAGAGTGTATTGACTGGCTGTGGCTGTCTCACAGCCTAGTGTGGAAGCACCAGTGCCCTTGACCAGAAAAGTCCTACAAAAAGTAGTGGATACAGCCCAGTCCATCATGAGTAAAACCCTCCCAACCATTGAGCACATGAAATGCTGTCGTAGGAAAGCAGCATCCATCGTCAGGGACCCCCCCACCCCACCCAGGCTGCCTTCAGGCAGAAGGAACAGGAGCCTCTGGACTCAGTTCAGGAGCAGTTACTACCCCTCAAACATCAGGCTCTTGAACAGAAGGGAATAACTCCACTAACTTGCAAATCCATTGAGATGTTCTCACAACCAATGATCTCATTCTTTATCTTGTTACCTCATTATTTATTGCTGTTTATATTTGCATTTGCACAGTTTGTTATCTTCTGCACTCTGGTTGATCTTTCACTGATCCTGTTTACTATTCTATAGATTTGCAGACTATGCCCCCAGGAAAATGAATCTCAGGGTTGTACGTAGTGACATATATGGGCTTTATAATAAATTTACTTTGAGCTTTGACCCGAGGGGCACCGTTTTACATACAGAGGGCGGTGAGTGCCTGTGGAAGTGGTTGAGGTAGTTGCAATAGTGTCAGACAAGAAGCATTTGGAGAGACACGTGGAGGGCCGGGGTTTGAGGGATATGGGCTGAACACAGGAGGTTGGGACAAGCTGCATGGCAATGTGGTTAGCATGGACTGGTAGGGCTGAAGGGCCTTTGCCCATTACTTTATGACTAATAACACTGGGCAACAAAGATTTTGCTTGCTGAATACTTTTGTGTGTACCTTATGGATTTTGGGCTGCTGATCATGAAAATCACCATTAAACTTCCAGATCACACACCATTTAAAAAAAAATCGCCTAATTTTGTTATTTCAATTCCTAATTCAAGTCGGAATAACTGATGCCAAGATTAAGGAAGACATTTTTTGTTGATCCACAAATCAAGCAAGTTATCAATGACAGGCAATTCGAAGAACTTCTGGTGGGACCGGAGAAAATCACATGGAAGGCTTTCAGGGATGTTGGAAAATTTCTTGGCAACTACAGAGCACCAAACTACATGGAGCTGGCTGACAACATGCTTCAAGCACACAAAGCCACGAGGTGCAACATGTCACTAAAGATTCGTTTTCTGTATTCCCATTTGGACTCCTTCCCTGCAAGTCTTGGTGCTCTCAGCGGGACGTTGCGGTCATGGAGAAACTATCAGGTCAACTGGAAACCATCAGTGCCGGCTGATGAGTGTCGGACACTTGAGTGAGAAGCTTCAGAACATTACATTTTTAGTTTAGTTGAACTGTTGCAAAGTGTCAGTACCGTTGTGCGATTAAAAGCTTTGTAGTCAACAGAAGTTGATTCTTGTTTCTCCATATTTCTACCTGAAATTATATTTGTGTTGAGCTTCAAGTGGTCTATCATCAACAAAAAAAAATTCTGAGGAAGGAAAACTTTAAAAAATGTTGTCCACTGTAATAACCACAACTAATTTATATAGCATGATGCACAAAAACTTCTATAGTTGTACCGTGGAGAGCATTCTGACAGGCTGCATCACTGTCTGGTATGGGGGGGGGGGGGCTACTGCATAGGACCAAAAGAAGCTGCAGAAGGTTGTAAATCTAGTCAGCTCCATCTTGGGTACTGGCCTACAATGTACCCAGGACATCTTCAGGGAGCGGCGTCTCAGAAAGGCAGGGTCCATTATTAAGGACCTCCAGCACCCAGGGCATTCCCTTTTCTCACTGTTACGCTCAGGGAGGAGGTACAGGAGCCTGAAGACACATACTCAGTGATTCAGGAACAGCTTCTTCCCCTCTGCCATCAGGGAGGAGGTACAGGAGCCTGAAGACACACACTCAACGATTCAGGAACAGCTTCTTCCCCTCTGCCATCAGGGAGGAGGTACAGGAGCCTGAAGGCACACACTCAGTGATTCAGGAACAGCTTCTTCCCCTCTGCCATCCAATTGCTAAATGGACATTGAATCTTTGGACACTACCTCACTTTAAAAAGAAATATATACAGTATTTCTGTTTTTGCACATTAAAAAAAATCTATTCAATATATGTAAATGATTACTTGTTTATTTATTATTATTTTTATTTTGTTTATTTTTTCTGCTAAATTATGTATTACACTGAACTGCTGCTGCTGCTGAATTAACAAATTTCAAGTTACATGCCAGTGATAATAAACCTGATTCTGATTCTAATTTCATATTTATACAGTGTTAATATGTCCCAAGAGTGATGGGGGTGTGGAACGAACGGCAAGAGGAAGAGGTAAAAGTGGGTACAATAACAATGTGAGACAGATAAGTGGAGAGGAAAACTTCAGAAGGGTATGGGCCAATGGGACCTGCATGGACAGGTTAGGCCGTGTTGTATGTCTCTGCTATTAACCACAAGAGATAGGAACAGAATTAGGCCACTTTGGCCCCCAAACTTTGCTCTGCCATTCCATCAGGCCTGACTTATTAACCCTCTCAACCCCATTCTCCTGCCTTCTCCCCCATAACCTTTGACATCCTGATTAATCAAGGACCTCAAACACGAGGAAATCTGCCAGATGCTGGAAATTCAAGCAACACCCACACAATATGTTGGTGGAGTGCAGCAGGCCGGGCAGCGTCTGTAGGGAGAAGCGCTGTCGACGTTTCGGTGCGAGACCCTTCGTCAGGACTAACGGAAAAAAGACATAGTAAGAGGTTTGAAAGTGGGAAGGGGAGGGGGAGATCCAAAATGATAGGAGAAGACAGGAGTGGGAGGGATGAAGCCTACAGCTGGGGAGTTGATCGGCAAAAGGGATACAAGGCTAGAGAAGGGGGGGGGTGTATCATAGGACGAGAGGCCTTGGAAGAAAGAAAGGGGGAGGGGAGCACCAGAGGAAGATGGAGAACAGGCAAGGAGCAAGGAGTGATTGTGAGAGGGAAAGAGAGAAAAAAAATTGCTAATTTGTCCCTCTCCACTGATCTCTGCGGAACAAGTGCCACACTTTCTCCCTCACTACCATTCCGGGCCCCAAACAGACCTTCCGGGTGAGGCGACACCTCACCTGTGAGTCTGGCGGGGTCATGTACTGTGTCCGGTGCTCCCGGTCTGGCCTCCCGAGTATCGGTGAGACCCGATGTAGATTGGGAGTCCGCCTTGCCGAGCACCAGAAAAAGCCCTCTCCAGTTCTGCTTCCGACATGCCAGTCCACGGCCTCCTCTGCTGTCGCGATGAGGCCACACTCAGGTTGGAGGGAATTAAACAATCAGTGCAAAAACAGAGGGGAAATACTGAGTTCGTGTTCACGGGTTCAATGTCCATTCAGAAATCGGATGGCGGAGGGGAAGAAGCTGTTCCCGAATCGTTGAGTGTGTGTCTTCAGGCTCCTGTACCTCCTCCCTGATGGCAGAGGGGAAGAAGCTGTTCCTGAATCACTGAGTGTGTGTCTTCAGGCTCCTGTACCTCCTCCCTGATGGCAGAGGGGAAGAAGCTGTTCCTGAATCGCTGAGTGTGTGTCTTCAGGCTCCTGTACCTCCTCCCTGATGGCAGAGGGGAAGAAGCTGTTCCTGAATCGCTGAGTGAGTGTCTTCAGGCCCCTGTACCTCCTCCCTGATGGTAACAGTGAGAAGAGGGCATGTCCTGGGTGCTGGGGGTCCTTACTGATGGATGACGCCTTTCTGAGGAAGTTGTCCTAGATACTGAGAGGCCGGTGCCGCTGATGAAGCGGACTGAGTTTACAACTCTCTGCCCCCCCCCCCGCCCCCCCGTACCAGACGGTGATGGACCCGGTCAGAACGCTGTCCAAGGTACATTGGTAGAAATTTGTTTTTGGTGACCTACCAAAGCTCCTCAAACGCCGGATGAAAGATAGCCGCTGCCTTGCCTTGTTCCGGTACGAGCGGGACGTCCTGCCCCCACGGGTGCAGACCCAGTGCCCTGACTGATAGAGGCCGGCGTGCGGGGTGGGCGGGGGGTGTGTGGTTTCTGCAGATGGGAAACTCGCGCGATTTCAAAGACAGCGATTGAGCAGCAGATCAGGACTGGAGCGGGATGGAGATTGGGGTGGGGGCGCCGGAGCCTCAAAGCTGAAAGCTGTTTAATTAATAAGCTGGAACTCAACGGCTAACTGGCAGCTCGCAGGGACAAGTGCGGGTTAGTCGGTCAACTGCACTCGGTGTACATTGTGAGCAGTTTCGGGCCGCTTGTCTAAGGAAGGACGTGCTGGATTTGGAGGAGTACCCAAGAAGGTTCACGGGAATGAAAGGGTTAACGCCTGGGGAGCGTTTGACGGCTCTGGGCCTGTACTCGCTGGAGTATAGAAGAATGAGGGGGGGAGCTCATTGAAAGCCCTCGACAGAGTGGATGTGTAGAGGAGAGTAGGACCAGAGAACACATATGGAGTGGATGTGGAGAGGATGTTTCCTATAGTGGGGGAGTCTCGGACCAGAGGACACAGATAGAGTGGATGTGGAGAGGATGTTTCCTATAGTGCGGGAGTCTCGGACCAGAGATAGAGTGGATGTGGAGAGGATGTTTCCTGTAGTGGGGGAGTCTAGGACCAGAGGACACAGATAGAGTGGATGTGTAGAGGATGTTTCCTATAGTGGGGGAGTCTAGGACCAGAGGACACAGATAGAGTGGATGTGTAGAGGATGTTTCCTATAGTGGGGGAGTCTAGGACCAGAGGACACAGATAGAGTGGATGTGGAGAGGATGTTTCCTATAGTGGGGGAGTCTAGGACCAGAGGACACAGATAGAGTGGATGTGGAGAGGATGTTTCCTATAGTGGGGGAATCTAGGACCAAAGGACACAGATAGAGTGGATGTGGAGAGGATGTTTCCTATAGTGGGGGAGTCTAGGACCAGAGGACACGGCCTCTGAGTAGAAGGATGTCACTTTAGAACAGAGATGAGGAATTTCTTTCTCCAGAACGTGGGGAGTGCGTGCAATTCGTTGTCACGGACGGCTGAGGCCAAGTCGCTGGTTGTATTTAAAGCGGAGGTTGACAGGTTCTTGATTAGTCAGGGCGGCAAAGGTTACGGGGAGAAGGCGGGAGAATGGGGTTGAGAGGGTTAATAGATCAGCCACGAAGGAATGGCAGAACAGACTCGATGGGCCGATTGGCTTAACTCTGCTCTTACGTCGAAGAATGTGATACGACTCGAAACTTAACACTTTTTGCAGGTACAGAGTAGCACCGACGTTAACTAAACTTCCCCCCACGTGATCTATAAACGGAGTTAATTATTTTTTAACAGAATATCCTTGACCGCCCCTCTTACCGTTATATATTTTTTAAAAACTCATCACCTCCCCCTCAGCTTTCGAACCGCACCCTCTTTTTTTCCCTCCTGTGCCAGGCGAGGTGTTGGCTGTCGTAATCCTGGTAAAGAATCTTTAAAACTACATTCCCGGGGAGGTGGGGGGGGGGGGTCACCAATTAGAATATGGGAAATTACTGCCACTCTCTGATGGGCAGATTTACGACCCGGCTTCCCCTCTCTCAACGCGTCGGATTAAAAGTTCGGGTGAACGGGGAGAAAGCGAGAGAGAGAATTTTTGAAAGAAAAAAACCCCGAGCGTCTGATTAAATCTCGCTCGGAAAGTTTTGAGGCGAGCTCCAAACTTTTTAAGTTGTCAGTCACTTTCCTGAACGCGAACCGACACGTCGCGGGGAATCCCTCTTGTTAGTCTGGAATCAAGCGCCCTTTCGGAGGCGAAAATATTTACTGTTCGCGCCGCCCGACAGCTGTCAACGAGCGAAAATCGCCGGTCCAGCGAGATCAGTACCATGGGAGCTGCGGCTTTGAGCTGAACCAACAGGGTAATAATTGTATGTCAGGGTGGCATCTCAGCGCCCCGGCAACGGTGCGATAGAAGTTCGATACGGCGCGGAATCGGGCCCTTCGGCCCGTCTAGTCCGTGCCTGACCACTTAAACTGTCCTCTCCCCTTCCACCTGCGTTTGCCATTTTTTTTTGCGGGACGGGAACGTCAACACAGGACTCACGCGGAATGTAGACATCGGCTCGCATTTCGTCTGGCATTTCGCTCCAGCTGCGGTTTCGTCCGGCAGAGCTGCGGGTTTTCACCAAGAACGCTCGAGGCATGTTGTTCTACCTGCCCTGGCCTGGCTCCGGGGAGCTTCGAGCCTCGCCGTCAGGGGGAAGGGGCGGTGGGTTCTTCCCGAGATTTCCCCTTTCCCTCTCTCTCCCTCCCCCTCCGCTTTCTCCTTCCCTCTATCCCCCCTCCCCACTCTTCTCTCCCTCTCTCGGATTCTTTCCCTTTCCCCCTCTCTTCTTTCCTCTTCCCCTCTCTCTCCGCTTCTCCCACCTTCCCTCTCTCCGCTCACCTGTCCCGCAACTTCCCTCCTCCCTCCTCCTCTCTCTCCCGCTTCCCTCCCTCCTCCCTTCTACCTTCCCTCTCTCCGCTCACCTCCCTCCTCCCTCTCTCCCACCTTCCGTCCCTCCGCTCACCTCTCCCGCACTTCCCCTCCTCGCTCCGCTTTCCTTCCTCCTCCTTCCCTCGCTGCTCTCTCCCTCCGCTCACCTTTCCCTCTGCTCCCCGCACCTCCGCTATTCCTGCCCTCTCCGCCGCCCCGCTCCCCGAAGGCGGAAGAGCCTCAGCCTCCTCGCCTCCCTCTCCCTCCGTCCGATCGGAGGGGGAGCGATCCTCTGGCCGAGAGGCGCTCCCGGAGAATCCGTTCCACCTCTCCCGAGCTAATAAAAGCGAAACTTCACCGCAGCCCATTGGGACTGACGCATGCGCCCTCGAATAACGGTGGCAATCACACCTGTCTGCATTCCGCTGACGGAAGTTCGGTCCCCACCTCTTCCCTAATCATCTCATCACCCACACACACACACAATACAACGGGCCGGCCTCCCTCCTTGCAGGATTCATTTCTACACCCAGACAGTCGGCACATCTGAAGCCCACGTTTCCTCGCGGTGCCCCGCAGGATGTCCCGAACTTCGCAGCCAATCAGGAACTTGGGCAGGGTTTAAGCGGAGGAAATTTACCCCCTGTGAGTGGGTTTATCGGTTTAAGCAACCTCCTGCGCCGCAGTGCTGTCCGACTTTTAACCATTTCGTTGCCTGGTTACTTTCACCGAGGCTGCGGATCAGAGCATGGAGATAGAAAGCAGCAATAGACATTAGAATGGAGTGTGACTGTTGCAGAGAAAGTGCCCTGTAGGGCGCAAATGAGGATGGATTGTGGCCAAGTGTCCTAGGGGACACTTCAATAGTGTGATAACGGTGGGGCAGAAGCTTTCCTTGGCCCTTTCGGGCTTTTGCATCTTCCACCCGATGGGAGAGGGGAGAAGGGGTGGGGTGTGGGGGTCTTTGATGACACTGGCTGCTTTACTGAGGCAGTGAGTAGCGTAGACAGAGTCCGCGGAGGGGACTACCCTCCGTCCGCCAGAGAAAGCAGGGTCTCCCAGTGCCCACACATTTTAATTCCACGTCCCATTCCCATTCTGATATGTCAATCTATGGCCTCCTCTACTGCCGAGATGAAGCCACACTCAGGTTGGAGGAACAACACCTTATACTCCGTCTGGGTAGCCTCCAACCTGATGGCATGAACATTGATTTCTCTAACTTCTGTTAATGCCCATCCTCCCCTTCTTACCCCATCCCTGATATATTTATTTATGTGTGTATTTATAATTTCCTCCCTCTTTTTATCTCTCCTTTTTTTCTCTGTCTCTCTCTGCCCCTTTCACAATCACTCTTTGCCTGTTCTCCATCTCCCTCTGGTGCTCCCGTCCCTGATCCTTTCCCTTCTCCAGCTCTGTATCCCTTTCGCCAATCACCTTTCCAGCTCTCAGCTTCACCCCACCCCCTCCGGTCTTCTCCTATCCTTTCTGGTCTCCCCCTCCCACTTTCAAATCACTTACTATCTCTCCTTTCAGTTAGCCCTGATGAAGGATCTCAGCCCGAAACGTCGACAGTGCTTCTCCCAGGCTGCCTGGCCTGCGGTGTTCCACCAGCATTTTGTGTGTGTTCAATGGAGGGGAGGCTGGTTTCCGTGATGTGCTAAGCTGTGCCCACGACTCTCTGCGGTTTCTTACGGTCATAAGGACCATAAAACATAGGAGCAAAATTAGGCCATTCAGCCCATCGAGTCTGCTCCGCCATTCCACCATGCCTGATCCTAGATCCCACTCGACCACATACACCTGCCTTCTCGCCATATCCTTTGATGCCCTGACCAATCAGGAAACGATCAACTTCTGCCTTCGATGTACCCAGGGACTTGGCCTCCACTGCAGATTCACCACTCTCTGGCTATAAAAAAACCCCTGCTTACCTCCATTCTAAAAGGTCGCCCCTCAATTTCGAGGCTGTGCCCTCTAGTTCTGGGTACCCCCGCCACATCCACACATCCTCTCTGCATCCATCCTAACTGCTTTCAAAATTCGGTGGGTTTCAATGAGGTTCCCCTACATTCTTCTAAATTCCAGTGAGTACAGGCCCAAAGCTGCCAGACACTCCTCGTACGTTAACCCCTTCATTCCCAAAATCATTCTCATAAACCTCCCCTGGACCCTCTCCAATGACAACACGTCCTTTCTGAGATATGGGGCCCAAAACTGTTAACAATACTCTTCAAGTAGGCCCTGACTAGTGTTTTATAAAGGCTCAGCATTATCTCCTCGCTTTTATATTCTATTCCCCTTGAAATAAATGCCAACATTGCATTTGTCTTCTTTACCACAGACTCAGTCTGTAATTAACCTTCTGGGAGTCTTGCACAAGGACTCCCAAGTCTCTCTGCACCTCTGATGTTTGAACCTTCTCCCCATTTAGATAATAGTTCACACTGTCATTCCTTTTACCAAAATGTGTTATTATACATTTCCCAGCACTGTATTTCCATCTGCCACTTTTTTACCCATTCTTTAATTTGTCTAAGCCCTGCCGCAATCGTATTGCTTCCTCAGCACTACCTACCCCTCCACCTATCTTCATATTGTCTGCAAATTTTGTCACAAAGCCATCAATTCCATTATCCAAATCATCGACAAACAATGTGAAAAGTAGTGGTCCCAATACTGACTCCTGAGGAACACCACTAGTCACTGACAGCCATCCAGAAAAGTCACCTGTTAATCCTGCCCACTGCCTCCTGCCTGTCAGCCATTCTGCTATCCATGACAGTCAGTATCTTTCCTGTAACTCCATGGGATTTTATCTTGTTTCACAGCCTTGTCAAATGTCTTCTGAAAATCCAGGTAAATGACATCCACTACCTCGGGCGGAGCCAAACTGTGATGTACCCTTGACCCCTGACCTCCAGTTCTGGTCAGGTAGATCGTGAGGTCGAGTGTCTATCTTATCACACAAGAGGCCCTTTCAGTAATCTTTTCACTGTGAGGCAGAAGCGGTCCCCGAGCCTGGTGGGACGTGCTTTCAGGCTTTTGTCTTCTGCACAATTTGGAGGGGGGGGGGGAGAAGAGAGAGAGTATCCAGGGTGGTGGTGGTGGGGTGGGGGGGGGTTCTCCGAGTTTGCTGGCTGTTGTACTGAGGATGTGAGAAGTGTAGACAGAGCTGGCCAAAGGCTCAATACTGTTACCGAATAGTTATCAGACGTATGAGCTGTTTTTTTAGCAGGAACAGGATCATTACAAGCAGAAGCGATGTGGTCAAATTTAGACATAGAACATTGCAGCACAGAACAAGGGGGGGAAACAGGAACTTTGGGGGTTTCTTGTTCCGTGGGCGTCTGTGAAGAGTAAGAATTTCAGGTCGTACACTGTATACATTCCCTGATACTGAACTGAACCCTTGAACCTTTGAACCCTTCAATGAACATACAACAGCTCAGGCCCTTTGGCCCACAATGTTGTGCTGACCCCTTTCCTCAAGATCCTCAAGATCAATCTAACCCTCCCCTCCCACAAAGCCCTCCATTTTTCTATTATTTATGTGCCCCTACCACCACCTCTGGCACTGGGTTCCACACACCTACCTCTGTAAAAAAAAATTCTGCCTCTTATTGACATTTCCTCTACACTGGCTGTCCTCTCTATCTTTTACACCTTTACCATGGGCGGTGTGGTGTAGGTACGTCTCTACCAAAGGAGGTGTGAGGCGCTCCTTCCCTCCGCCGGCCTGTAGGTTGCCCTTGGGCAAGGGGGTAGCACCTGCTTAGCCCCCGGTCAGGGTCACGTGAAGCCATGGGAGCAGGTGGTGGACGGTCGTACAAGCAGCCGGTGCAGATCACAAGTCCTGTTGACGCCAGGCAGACGATCTCTGAGGAGTATTGGTGGAAGAAGAAGGCAATGGCAAAGCACCTGCAGGACCACGATCACCGACGTCGTACGGCGTGGCACATAATGATGATGTCATATGACACGGCAGATAACGATGACACCCCTATCAAGCTGGCTCCAAAGAGAAAAGCTTCGGCTTGCTCAGCCTATCCCCATTAGACAGGCCTCCTGGACCGGGGGCTTCCTGGTAAATCTTGTCCCAGCACAGGTGGAGGGATATGGGTGTTTTTGTTTCGCTTTTCAGCTGGTTTGGCACAGCATTGTAGGCCGAAGGGCCTGTGCTGTACTCTTCTCTGAGCTGATTCAATCGCGGGACAATTTACAATGACCAATTAACCTATCAACCGGTATGTCTTTGGACTGTGGGAGGAAACCGGAGGAAACCCACGTGGTCACAGGGCTGAACGTTCAAACTCCTCACAGGCAGCAGCAGGAATTAAACCCAGGTCATCTGCACTGTAAGGCGTCATGCTAACCATGGTAGTTCTACCGAAATTCTTATATACATTTCAGGCAGTTCCTTACTTTGTTCCTAAAACGGTTTTTGACAGAATAGACTCTATAATCTTACCTTATATTTGGAAAAATTAAAAATCCTAGATTGAATAAATCCTTATGGCAGAAATTTTAAAAAGGACGGTGGTATGGCTTTGCCAAATTTTAGAATGTATTATTCAGCAATTAATATTCAATATATTATTTTTTGGATTCATTATTCAGACATACATCAACATCCTTCATGGTTGGATTTGGAGGAA
The DNA here is from genome assembly GCF_030144855.1 of Hypanus sabinus. NCBI lineage: Eukaryota > Metazoa > Chordata > Chondrichthyes > Myliobatiformes > Dasyatidae > Hypanus > Hypanus sabinus. The sequence goes on from NC_082736.1 coordinate 32,507,605, forward strand.
AACTCACCGAAGGAGTTCTCTTTGGCCTCTTTACTGGAAGCTCCTCTTCCCTTTTTGTTTTCTAAGATTAGTAGACAGGACCTTAATCCCCATTACTAAACGTACATTAAGAATTTGGTTTCAGTTTCAAAGATGTTTTGAGTTAAATAATTTTGTTCTTTCTAGTAATATCAATTTCAATTAAATTTTTTAAACCATCAATTTTGGATACGGCCTTTTTGGTTTGGAAAAACCAAGGGAATAACAACTTTTCAGATTTGTTTTTAGGGGATTGCTTAATGTCTTTTTCTCCGTTAGTGGATAAACACGAACACTTTTTTTTAGATATTTACAAATTAGGAACTTTTTACGTGGTTTGCTGCTAAATTACCCTTCTGCTTATCTACCTGATATGACAGATGCTCTCTTTCAGCCTAAACCACTTCAAAGTTTTTGACGTCTTGCAAACTTCTGAAGAAGTAGAGACGCTGTCGAGCTTTCTTCATAGTTGCACTTGCGCGATGGGCCCAGGGCAGGGCCTTTAAATTACACCAGACTCGAAAACAGTTCCTTTCCCCGAGCAGAGAGGCTGATCAACACCTCCACCCACCAACTCCACTAGATCAGTCTAGCTTCACTTTACGGCCATACAATCAATCTCTGTATATAAACTATCTTAAGTATTTTTATTCATTGTGTTTTTTTATTATTTTGTTCTTTATCTTACTGTGTTTTTTGTGCTGCATTGGATCCAGAGTGACAATTACTTCGTTCTCCTTTACTCTTGTACACATTAAATGACAATAAACAATCTTCAAATTCTAATTCCCACACAAAAATTACCCACGTTGGTCATAAAATCCCCGTCGTCGAAAAGATTGCAGATTTTTACTCCCTGTTGGAAGTCAAGGTCCAAAGAATGATGGATGCGGAGAGCAAGGTTCAAAGGTCACAGTTGAAGAGCCTGGAGGTCAAAGTCTCAGCGGCCAGCACGTCCTGGGGTCGGAGGTGACCGGAGGCTAAGGGTCGATGAGCCCCGGGAGTCGAAGCCGCGAGTTGGCGGGTCCAGAGGTGGAGGTCTGCCATTCCAAGAGTCGGGGATCCTGTCCGGGTGCGTGTAGATTGGGGGAGGGGGGCGGGAGGGGATTATCTGCTGATTTTGTCTTGTCCCACTGAGCGTTGCTGCTGTGGCTTGGGAACGTGCGTGACAGCACCTGCGGGCTGCCCCCTGCATAGAGAAGTACAACACAGAAATAGGCCTTTGGGCCCATCTAGTCCATGCCAAACCATACTCCCTACTCGAGCTGCACCGGGACCACAGCCCTCCCTATCCCAGCTTCTCTGAAATGTTGAAATTGAGCTCACGTGCACCACTTATGCTGGCAGCTCCACAGGCCGGTGCTTTTGCCAGTTTCAGTGGCGTGAAGCGACTGAGAGCATGAGACTCTCTCCCCCCCCCCCCCCCCCGATAGAACGCCAGTCTATCGCGAGGTTAACCCCCAGCATTTTCAGCTGGTTAGACTGGAGCAGTTAAGTGCCTTGTTCAAGGACACAACACGTTGCCTCGGCTGGGGCTCGAACTCACTACCTTCAGATCACCAGTCGAGTGTCTTAACCACTTGGCCACAAGCCACACACATTAAATTCCAGCTGCCATTTTTCAGCCCATTTTCCCAGCTGGTCCAGATCCCTCTGCAAGCCATGATAGCCTTCCTCACTGTCCACTACACTCCCTGATCTTCGTGTCATCTGCAGATTTACTGATCCTGTTAACCACATTATCATCCAGGCCGTTGATGTAGACAACAAACAACAACGGGCCCAGCACCGATCCCTGCGGCACTCCGCTAGTCACAGGCCTCCAGTCAGAGGGGCAACCCTCTACTACCACTCTCCGGCTTCTCCCACAGAGCCAGTGTCTCATCCAATTTACTACCCCACGCTGAATGCCGAGCGACTGAACCTTCTCGACCAGCCTCCCATGTGGGACCTTGTCAGAGGCCTTGCTGACGTCCATGTACACAACATCCACTGCCTTTAAAGACTCTATATGATTGGTTGGACATGACCCACCATGCTGACTACCCTTAATCAGCCCCTGTCTATCCAAACATTTATATATCCAGTCCCTCAGAATACCTTCCAATAACTTTCGCACTACTGAAGTCAGGCCTATAAGTTTGTGGTTGACCCACTTCACTGTCTGTTTCAGTACACATCTGATAAGTGAGCGAGTCTAACGTCTACCCCACATGCTCTGGCTCAGATTTGAAGACTATACTCTTCCCCTTTTTTTAAAATCTGAAAATCTGGTTTCCCCGCACCCTCGACACACCCACACTTTCAAGGCGAAACTGGCTTGATCTAACCTGTCTGAGCCATTTTAATTGTCCTAAACGCACCAATTACTTCCCACCACTTGCCGGTGGTAGACGGAACAGGTTTGGGAGTAGCTTCGGGTTGCACACACTGATGATAACCGCAATCCTCAGTAACTAGTTAACTATTGTCACCTGGGTACGGCGAAAGTCTTTGTTTTCAATGCTGTCCTTACAAATCGTTCTTCGCAGCAGTGTATCGAGGTAGGACGAGGGAAGACAGTTACAGCTTGCAGGTTAAAATGTTACAGTTACAGAGAAAGTGCGGCGTAGGTAGTGAGGGGCAAAGGCCATGACGATGGAGATTATGAGGTCAAGAGTGCGATAATGTCGGGGTGGAATCTATCCCTCAGCCTGGTGGGAGGGGATTCCAGGCTTCTGTATCTTCTGCCCGACGGAAGAGGGGAGAAGAGGGAGTCTCCGGGCTGGGTGGTCAAGTAGGTGCCTTGCCACAGAGCTACGGGAAACAGGCCCTTCGGCCCATCTCGTCCATGCCAGACTGTTACTCCGCTGAGTGTCATCGACCCACACCCCGACCAGGGCCCTCCGTACCCATCCAAACATTCTCTCAAACGTTGCAATTGATCCTGCACCCACTGGTTGCTCGATCCACACCCTCTGAGTGAAGAAGTTCCCCATCACGTTCCCCTTGAACATCTTAACCCATGACCTCTAGTTGCAGTCCCACCCAACCACAGTGGAAAAAGCCTGCTTGCATTTACCCCATCTATACCCCTCATAATTCTGTACGCCTCTATCAAATCTCCCGTCAATCTCCTACACTCCAGGGAATAAAGTCCTAACCTATTCAACCTTTCTGTATAACTGTATAAGTTTCTGTATAAGTTACCTGGTAACTTCCTGGTAAATTTTCTCTGCGCTCTTTCAAACTGATTGACATCTCCCGACACCAACGTGAGGATCTTGTTTGTGGATTTTGGCTCTGCCTTCAACACTAGTCCTGTTCCGAAGTTACTCCACAGCTAGCGGGACCCTGCAGTATCTGTCGATGGATTACAGCCCCCTCGACATGGAAGAGGCGGCGTGCGAGACTGGGCTCCTACTTGTCCGACCCAGTGTCTGTCAGTACAGGCTCCCCCCCCGCCACCCCGCAGAGCTGTGTTCTTTCACCCCTCCCCATTCTCACTTTATACAAGCGACTGTACCCCCCGCAGACAAATCCGCTAAAACCCTAAAGCCGCCGACGGCGCGGCTGTGGTTGGTCTCAAAGTTCAAAGTGCGTCTGTTGTATCAAAGCACGAATAAACCATGCAGCCTTGAAATCTGTCTCCTTACAGGCAGCCACAAGAGAACCGGAAAAACCCACCTTAAAAAAAAGACCAACACCCGATGCACAGAGAGGGCAATAAAAACAATAGACAGTAGGTGCAGGAGTAGGCCGTTCAGCCCTACGATCCAGCACCGCCATTCAACGTGATCATGGCTGATCATCCACAATCAGTACCCCGTTCCTGCCCTCTCCCCATATCCCTCGACTCCGCTATCTTTAAGAGCTCTACCTAACTTTTCCTTGAAAGCATCCAGAGAATTGGCCTCCGCTGCCTTCTACGGCAGAGCATTCCACAGATCCACAACTCTCCGGGTGAAAAAGTTTTTCCTCAACTCCATTCTGAATGGCCTACCCCTTACTCTTAAACTGTGGCCTCTGCTTCTGGACTCACCCATCAGCGGGAACACGTTTCCTGCCTCTGGCGTGTCCAATCCCTTAATAATCTTATATGTTTCAATCAGATCCCCTCTCATCTTTCTAAATTCCAGTGTATACATAGAAACATAGAGAATAGGTGCAGGAGCAGGCCATTTGGCCCTTCAAGCCTGCACCGCCATTCAGTATGAGCATCCAACTCAGAACCCTGTACCTGCTTTATACAAGCCCAGTCGCTCCAATCTTTCAACATATGCCAGTCCCGCCATCCCGGGAATTAACCTCATGAACCTACACTGCACTCCCCTCAATAGCAAGAATGTCCTTCCTCAAATTCGGAGACCAAAACTGAACACAATACTCCAGGTAAAACAAATCATGCAATCAAGCATTCAGAACGAAAGTGAGTGCTTAAGCACATAGCTGGAGTGAGCTCCCCTGACTCGTCTTGAATAATAATGTGACCTGCGGAACTGGTGGCAGGAGGGGTAGACCGTCCACAACATGAGGATCCCGTAGTAACTCGGAGCTTAATGCTATCAAACCCCCTACCTGCCCCCCACCCCACCCAGAACTCAATGGTCAGGCTGTGTCTGTGGTCGAGTCATTCGAATTCCTGGGGACTACTGCTACCAAATGGCCAGCTGGTGGCGTAGTGGCATCAGCGCTGGACCCCGGAGCGAATGGTCCCCAGTTCGAATCCGGCCGGCTCCCTTGCACGCTTTCCATCCGCCCTGGGTTGAGCGTCCAGCTAGCAACTCGGCCTCGTAAAAAGAACAAACTGGAGAATGCTACAGAAATGGCACTTGATGAGCATTCACCAAAAAGATCGGTGCAAGTAGCTCATCGTGATGGCGCCCACCAGGAGTTAGGGGCGTTTTTCTTCTTCCGCCACTACCAATAGATTGAAGCTCATCACTGGGAAAGCCCAGCAGAGGTGGTCCTTCCTACGCCATCTTCGGAAACGCAACAGCGGAAGGCGCGCCCTGATGGGTTTTTACCATTGAGGGGGTAGTGACCACCTCTGCCGCCATTTGGTTCTCCGCCGCCAGCCTCCCCCTCCCAAGTCCAGGCTGCAGCGAGTGGTCCCCTCAGTGGGTGCCGGCCGCTGGCGTTAAAAACCCCGTTCGTCGCCAGAGCGAAGGGAAGAGCTGGGACAGCTACACCCCGGCGTTCACCGATCCACCAAATTCCCACCAGGGAGACACGACCAGTTCCTCACCGCTAGGGCCGCACGTCATCACTGAAGCTTCTTTCTCGTGGCTATCCAGCTTCTCAACTAAACTCACTCAGGTGGAAGACCCCAAAGTCTGTTAAATGGTCTTTCCCGCACTCCTTGTTCTGTCCATGGTTATTCAGTCTGTTCGTAGGCTCACATTTATTTAAGTTTGACTAGTGTCCGCCCTACTGATTGCTCATAGCTGTTGGCACTTTGGTCTTATAAATTGTCGGTTGCTATTGTGTTGTCTGTTATGGGATTGTCCTCTGTTTTATGCTTGGCCACAATCAATTCTGGGATGTTTTCACATACTGGGAATAAAGCGATTCTGATATTTCCTGCTGGTAGGTGACCAGGAATCGGTGCAGTACTACAAATCCAGCCTCACCAATGTCTTACACGGCCTCGATGTGACACCCCACCTCCTGTCCTCAGTACTCTGATCGTTGACAGCCAAAAGCTTCCTATACGACCCTGCCTAAGCGTGGACGCCACTTTCAAGGAATTCTGGGTCTGCATTCCCAGATCCCTCTGTTCTACTCGTCTACCATCAGCCATTCAATAAGATCTTCCTATACGACCCTCCCTAAGTGTGGACTCCACTTTCAAGGAATTCTGGGTCTGCATTCCCAGATCCCTCTGTTCTACTCGTCTACCATCAGCCATTCAATAAGATCTTCCTATACGACCCTCCCTAAGTGTGGACGCCACTTTCAAGGAATTGTGGGCCTGCAATCCCAGATCCCTCTGTTCTACTCGTCTACCATCAACCGTTCAATAAGATCAAAAAGATCTTCCTATACGACCCTCCCTAAGCGTGGACGCCACTTTCAAGGAATTGTGAGTCTGCATTCCCAGATCCCTCTGTTCTACTCGTCTACCATCAGCCATTCAATAAGATCAAAAAGATCTTCCTATACGACCCTCCCTAAGCGTGGATGCCACTTTCAAGGAATTGTGGGTCTGCATTCCCAGATCCCTCTGTTCTACTCGTCTACCATCAGCCATTCAATAAGATCAATAAGATCTTCCTATACGACCCTCCCTAAGCGTGGATGCCACTTTCAAGGAATTGTGGGTCTGCATTTCCAGATCCCTCTCTTCTACTCGTCTACCGTTCACTGTGTAAATCAAAGTCAGAATCACCTTTATTATCAGCAGCACGTGTTGTGAAATTTGTTGTCTTTGCGGCAGCAGTACTTTGCAATACACAATAATAGAGGGAAAAAAGGTGAATTATGGTAAGTATATTACCTAGTTAAATAAGTAGTGCAAAAATAGAAATCTTAATAAGTAGTGAAGTAATATTCATGGGGTCAATGTCCATTCAGAAATCGGAGGGCAGAGAGGAAAAAGTTGTTCCTGAATAGTTGAATGTGTGTCTTCAGGCTCCTGTACCTCCTCCCTGATGGTAGCAATGAGAAGAGGGCATGGCCTGGGTGATGGGGGTCCTTAGTGATGGATGAATGTAAGAACATAAGAAATAGGGGCAGGAGTTATCCATCTGGCCCGTCAAGCCTGCTCCGCCATTCAATAAGCTCACGGCTGATGTGGCCATGAACTCATCTCCACCTACCTGCCTTTTCCCCGTAACCCTTAATTCCCCCTACTGCACAAAAATCTATCCAACCTTGTCTTAAATAAATTTACTGAGGCAGCCTCCACTGCTTCACTGGGCAGAGAATTCCACAGATTCACCACTCTCTGGGAGAAAAGCAGTTCCTCCTCATCTCTGTCCTAAATCTACTCCCTCGAAACTTGAGGCTGTGCCCCCTAGTTCCAGTCTCACCAGTGGAAACAACTTTCCTGCCTCTATCCTATCCCTTTCGTAATTTTAAATGTTTAAAGGACACTGCTTTTTTGAGACATCGCTCCTTGAAGATCTCCTGGATACGATGGAGGCTGGTGCCCGTGATGGAGCTGACTGGGTTTACAACCCTCTGCAGTTTATTTCCATCCTGTGCAGTAGCCCCCATCCCCCCATACCAGACGGTGATGCAGCCAGTTAGAATGCTCCCCAAGGTCTATCTGCAGAAATTTGCCAGTGTCTTTGGTGACAAACCAAATCTCAAACTCCTAATGAAATACAGCTGCTGTCTTGTCTTCTTTTTTCTTGTAATTTATTTTTTTATTAAAGTTCATCATCAAACAAGCATTTCCATAAGATGTGTTCCAGACATTGTACGTATATATCATATAAACATATACGTCACAAATCTCCACAAAGTAGTTATCTGAGGTACACACTTATAGAAAAGAATGGAAAGAAAAAAACAAGCAAAAGGAAAAAACTATGTACAAGTAGGGAGTGATCTTTTTTTTACAACAGATTCATTGATTTGTGAGAATAAAATCAGGCCTATGAGGCATTATGTAGTTAGACCATTTTCCCCAGTATGAATCAAATTGTTCCAGCTTATGATTAACAGATCCTGTTATCTTCTCCATTTTGTAAATGTCCATTGTAATTTCCATCCATGCATTTAAAGTTGGGCTCTCCTGTGATAACCATTTCCTAGTAAGAGTCTTTCTACCAGCCATATATTTATTAAATGTTTCTCTCTTTTCAACCATTCTTGAGGTTTATACCCAAAATATATGGTCTTACTCTCTAAGGGTATTTCTCATTTAAAGATGTCTTGTAGGGCATTGTGTATCCCCCTCCAGTAGTTGTCTTGTCTTCTTTGTAGCTGCATCGATACGTTGGGGCCAATTTAGATCCTCCGAGATATCCCAGGAACCTACCCAGCCTTGTCCTCTCAAAGTGCAACCCCTCGTATTTGTCTGCGTTAAATTCTATGTGCCATTTTCAGCCCATTTTTATATGAGCAAGAACTTAATTACAACAATCTACACTCAGTGGCCACTTTATTAGGTACACCTGCTCTTTGATGCAGACATCTGATCAGCCAATCGCGTGGCAGCAACTCGATGCATTAAAGCACAAGGACACGGTCAAGAGGTTCAGTTGTGGTTCAGAACAAACATCAGAATGGGGGAAGAAATGTGATCCGAGTGACTTTGACCGTGGAATGGTTGTTGGTGCCAGATGGGGTGGTTTGAGTATCTCAGAAACTGCTGATCTCCTGGGGTTTTCACGCACAGCAGTCCCTAGAGTTTACAGAGAATGGCATGAAAAGCAAAAAAAAGCATCCAGTGAGTGGCAGTGAAAACGCCTTGTTAATGAGAGAGGTCAGAGGAGAATGGCCAGACCGGTTGAAACTGACTGGAAGGTAACAGTAACTCGAATAACCACACGTTACAACAGTGGTGTGCAGAAGAGCATCTCCCAACACACAACATGTTGAACCTTGAAGTGGACGGGCTACAGCAGCAGAAAACCACACCGGGCTCCTCTCCTGTATCTAATAAAGTGAGTAGTTTGCAATTTGAATTGGAATTGGTTTATCATTGTCACAGGTACCAGGACACAGTGAAAAGCTTGTCTCGTACACTGTGCATTGAGGTAGAACAGGGTAAAACAGTAACAGAATGCAGAATAAAGCGTCACAGCTACAGGGAAAGTGAGGTGCAACATCATATCAAGGTAGATCGTACTAAGGAATATTGAGAGTCTTATAGCAGCAGGATAGAAGCTGCCCTTGCGCCTGTTGGGACGAGCTTTCAGCCTTTTGTATCTTCAGCCCGATGGGAGGGGGAGGATGAAGTTTATCAGGGGTGGGTGGGGGTGTTTAATTACGCTGACTGCTTCACTGAGGCAGCGAGGAGTGTAGACAGAGTCCGCGGAGGAGAGGCTGGTTTCCACGATGAGCTGAGCTGTGACCACGACTCTCCGCGGTCACGGGCAGAGCGGTTCCCGTGCCGAGCTGTTGCTTGCTTTTACTGTTTGCGTGATTTGTTGTTTTTTTTTCTCTCTCTCTCTCTCTGCGAACTGGGTCTTGCCCAACACATTGGGTTCTTTCGCGTTTCTTGATTTGTGGGTTGCCTGTAAGGAGAGGAATCTCAGGTTCATATATTGTATACATACTTTGATAATAAATGTACTTAGAGCTTTAGGTGCTGTCACGTGCATGCCAACCAATGGGAAGCACTGCTACAGCTGCAAACTGACCAATCAACAAGGTGGAAGTGGTATATAAGCTACACCCCCCCACATGACAGGCATCTCCTTCAAACATCTGTCCTTCTCTCTCAGATGCTTTTCAAAACCTGTGCCTTTTTCTGTCCTGCTATAGGACAGTTATTTTTAAACTGGAAAGGGCAGTGCTTAACAGCGCCAATTTGGGTTCAATTCCCGAGGCCATCTATGAGGAGTTTGTAAATTCTTCCCGTAACAGTTGTTTCCTCCGCATTCCGAAGACGTACGGGTTAGGGTTTGTAAGTTGTGGGCATGCTCTGTTGGTGCCAGAAACGTAGCGACACTCGTGGGCTGCCCAACTCAACCTTCACGGATTCTATCTGACTTCACCGTATGTGTCGTTGTACATGTGAGAATTGAAGATCATCTTCACAGTAAAGTAGAGATTTGCCAGGAAGTTGCCTGGGCTTGGGGGGCCTGAGGTGCACGGACAGGTTGTGTAGACAGGAACTCTGTTTCCTGGAACGGAAGAGATTGAGGGGTGACCTGCTAGAACGGAAGGAGAGTACACCACAGGAACAGTCCCTTCAGCCCACAATGTTGTGCTGAAGCAGCTAAAAACCCCCTAAAGTTAATCGCTGGCCGGTGGTGTAGTGGCATCAGCACTGGACTTCGAGGCAGAAGGTTTAGAGTTCAAACCCAGCCGGGTCCCAACCCGAGCAACAGCCATACCTGGGTGGAAGGAGGGCCTGGCAATCTACTTCTGTATCCATGTCTCGCCGTGAAAACCCTACGGCCCACGAAGAGTCTGGCTTGACTAAACAACTGAACAACAAACCTACATGATGTCTATGTCCCTCCATCTTCCTCACATCCATGTGCTAATCCAAACGTCTCTCAAAACCACTCTCTGAGTAAAAATCTTTCCCCTCACATCCCCCCTTGAACCTACCCCCTCTCACATTCAATGCATGCCCTCTGGTGTTGGACATTTCAACCCTGGGAAACAGATACTGCCTGTCCACTCTGTCTATGAGTCTCATAATCTTGTAAACCTCGATCAGATCTCCCCTTGGCCTCTGTCACTCCAGAGAAAACAGCCCAAGTTTGTCCAGCCTCTCGTGACAGCACACGCCCTCTAAACCGGACAGCATCCTGGTGAACCTCCTCTGACCCCTCTCCAAAGCCCCAACATCCTTCCTACAGTGGGGCAACCAGACCTGTACACAGCCTCACCAGAGTTTCACAAAGTTGCAACATAACCTCCTGACTTTTGAACTCAGTCCCTTGAGGTGTATAAGATTATGAGGGACATAGGGAGGGGGGGAAGGCAGAGGTTTTGGATCAAAGGTGAGGCTTTTAAAAGGGAAGTTGGGGGCGGTGTCTTCCACAAAGGATGGCGCATGTTTGGTACGAGTGGTCGAGAATTTGCGACATTTAAAAGCCATCGAGGTATACATGTGGATAGCGGAGGATTTAAGGCTATGCGCAGAACGCGGTCGGATGGGACTGGCTCACTGACGGTGGTGCCAGAGGTTCCTGCAGACCTGGGTGACTTCTTCCAGTTCACCCGCGAAACAGTTCCATTCCTTCTCCCTTAAAGTCTCCCCTCCCCCTTTCAGGGTGGCTGGGGTCCTGTCGCGGTCCGTGATCAACAGCTGCGCTCAAACTCCGCTTCCTCTCGGGCGGTGGGTTCCCGCACTTGGAGCTCGCCGAGCGGCCTCGTGGACAACCCGATCCCTCGCCGGTGAAGCATAGAAGGCCCTCGAGTCAGGGGAAGTGAGAGCGTCTGAGATGTCGAAGTGCGGGGGTGGGCAGTGGCTTTTGAGGGTCTCTAGACCACGGTCTCTGATATTGCTTGCATGGTGTGTGGGGGGGGGCATTGATGCTTTTGCTGGAGTAAGTGCGGGGAGGGGGGAGCTTGGGGTTGATCTTTTCCTGCTGCTTGTGCGTGGGAGGGGGGAGCTTGGGGTCCTGACGTTTCTGTCATTCATTGGGGGGTTTTTCTGTTTGGTGGGTGTCTGTGAAGAGTAAGAATTTCAGGTGGTATACTGCATACACTCTCTAGAATTAGATGGGACCATTGAACAATTGAACATTGATGGCACTGATAAGTTGGGCCGAATGGCCTGTTCCCCTACTGTATGATGCTATAACTCTACGACAGCTGTTGGCTACCCACTCCTTTGGATCTCGACATGAAACTTGTCTCTTGGCAACACCCTGGGGCATGTTAACACACGAGAGGTACTATGCAAATGCATATTGCTGTGGATCATTGTCTGAGAGTCTTTCTGCAAGAAACATTGCCGCAAGACATGGGGCTTAGGTAAACATTGTTTTTGAATCGGGATAAAAATTGAGGACACGGAATCTGGAGCAGAAACAAGAAAGGGCTAGAAACTCTCGGCAGGTCGGGCAGCATCCGCGGAGGGAGAGACAAGGGCTAACATTTCGGGTCCGGCGCCCTTCACCGCAACTGGGAGAAAGAACAATGCGTGAAGGAACTGGGACCGGGAACTAAATGGGCCAAGCAGCATCAGTGGGGGCAAAAACCCTTCAGGACCCTCCACTGGTAACCAGCCCCTTAAAGCAGCTCGGCCTCCCCTCATGTTAGATATCCGGTTTGTTCTACACATCCCTGTCCCACTGAGAATGTACTCCACCCTCACAGTGCGTTGTCTCATCGGCTGATTGTGTCCTACCTGCACGGACAGGCGCCTCCCAGTCTCCACCCAGCCAACAGGAGTCACCTGCCACTTACTTCCAATATGTCACCTGCAGCCTATTTAAACTCAGTCCTTACCTACCAACCAGCCAGCCTCAACCAGTTACCTCCAGTCCTCAGTCACCTTACTGCCTGTGGCGTTTTGCGTCTGCTCTCCCTCATTTTGTGGCCCCTTGTGCTTCAGTATTTTTGGGGTCTATTATGAAAGTTATCGTTCATTGCCGAATCTTCTCTGCAGCTCTGCTGTTAGGTCAAGACTCCTCTACGTTTCCTGGGGAGACGCAAGAACAGCTTGGTACCCGTGGCTGTCTGACCCCTGAACCTACCACCTCTCTCACATGCCCTTCCCGGTGGTGCTGCCTATTAACACTTTATTCAAAGTTCAAAGTAAATTTAGTACCAAGTTATGTACACATTACAGGCAGATGCAAAACCAAGAAACCTACCGCCCCACCAGCCTCCGCGTCCAGCACATAATTCTCCATAACTCCGGTCATCTCCAACGGGATCCCACCACCACGCACATTTTTCCATCCATCCCTAACCCTACTTTCTGCCTTCCACAGTGCCACACCTACCCCTACACCTCCTCCCCTCACTACCATACTGGGCCCCAAACAGCCCTTCCGGGTGAGGCGACACCTCACCCGTGAGTCTGGCGGGGTCATGTACTGTGTCCGGTGCTCCCGGTGTGGCCTCCCGAGTATCGGTGAGACCCGGTGTAGATTGGGAGTCCGCTTCGCCGAGCACCTACGCTCCATCCGCTAGAAGAAACGGGATTTAGCGGCCACTCTTTCAATTCCACTTCCCATTCCCATTCCGACATTTCAGTTGATGTCACGATGGGGCCACACTCAGGTTGGAGGAGCAACACACTATATTCCATCTGGGTAGCCTCCAACCTGATGGCATGAACATCAATTTCTCAAACTTCCACCATTCCCCATCTCCTTTTCTCTCTCTCACCTTATCTCCTTACCTGCCCATCACCTCCCTCTGGTTCTCCTCCCCTCCTTTCTTTCTTCCATGGTCTTCTACCCTCTCCTATCAGATTCCCCCTTCTCCAGCCCTCTTTCACCAACTTCCCAACTCCTTGCTTCACCCCTCCCTCTCTCCTGGTTTCACCTACCACCTTGTACTTCTTCCTCCCCTTCCCCCACGTCATCTTTTCTCCCCCTGTCCTGCTGAAGGGTCTCGGCCTGAAACACCAACTGTAGTTTTCCCCATAGATGCTGCCCGGCCCGCTGAGTTCCTCCGGCGTTTTTGTGTGTGTGCTGCTGTGGATTTCCAGCGTCAGCAGATTTTGCGATCTTCCTGAAGAAGAGAAGACCACCAAACACCCTAGGAGGGAAAAAACAAATCGTGTGAACAATAAAAGTAAGCAGACAGCGCTCAGAACTGAAGTTGTACGAGGCCAGGCCTCACTGCAGCGGAACAGGCCGCGGCCCCAGTTCAGCACAGAGCTGAGTCGACACCGGGGAGCAGCGAGCAGAATGTTAGCCTCACAATCGTAAAGTGCTAAGAGTGAGGCCCACATATTTCTGTCGTTTGTGGCAGCAGTACAAAGAAATAAAACTATTACAAATTTTAAACTAAATAAATAATTATTTAAAGGGATAATGAGGTAGCTTTCATGGGCTTGTGGACCGTTCTCAAATCTGATGGCGGAGGGGAAGAAGCTGTTCCTGAATCGTTGAGTGTGTGTCTTCAGGCTCCTGTACATCCTCCCTGATGGCAGAGGGGAAGAAGCTGTTCCTGAATCGCTGAGTGTGTGTCTTCAGGCTCCTGTACCTCCTTCCTGATGGCAGAGGTGAAGAAGCTGATCCTGAATCGCTGAGTGTGTGCCTTCAGGCTCCTGTACCTCCTCCCTGATGGCAGAGGGGAAGAAGCTGTTCCTGAATCGCTGAGTGTGTGTCTTCAGGCTCCTGTACCTCCTCCCTGATGGCAGAGGAGAAGAAGCTGTTCCTGAATCGTTGAGTGTGTGTCTTCAGGCTCCTGTACCTCCTCCCTGATGGCAGAGGGGAAGAAGCTGTTCCTGAATCGCTGAGTGTGTGTCTTCAGGCTCCTGTACCTCCTTCCTGATGGCAGAGGTGAAGAAGCTGATCCTGAATCGCTGAGTGTGTGCCTTCAGGCTCCTGTACCTCCTCCCTGATGGCAGAGGGGAAGAAGCTGTTCCTGAATCGCTGAGTGTGTGTCTTCAGGCTCCTGTACCTCCTCCCTGATGGCAGAGGGGAAGAAGCTGTTCCTGAATCGCTGAGTGTGTGTCTTCAAGCTCCTGGTGGTAGCAATGAGAAGAGGGTGCGTCCTTGGCGATGAATGCTGCCTTCTTCAGGCACTGCCTTGTGGAAGTGTTGAAGTTGGCTGCGTCTCCGACCCTCGGCAGCCTCCTGCGGTCCCGTACAGTGGCCCTTCCATCCCAGACAGTGATGGGACCTGTCGGGCTGCTCTCCACGGTACACCCGGAGAAATCCGTGAGAGTCTTGGGTGATGCGCCACCTCTCCCAAACTCCTAATGAAATATGGCCGCCTTCCCGCCTTCTTTATCGACACGCCGGGCCCAGGGCAGACCCTTGGAGATGTCGACACCCAGGAGCTTAGAAGCCGCTCACCCTTTCCACCGCGGACCCCTCAGTGAGGGCCTGTGCACACTCTTCTCCCCCGCTGAGTTTTCTCCAGCACTGGCTGTGTTGCTCAAGAGTTCAAGCTGCAGAATTCCTTTGTACGACCTTCGATCAGGACACCCTGATGTTATAAGCACCTCATGTCTCAGATGACAGACAGTCAAACCTTGTGTGTTGGTTTTAAAATAGTTTAATCTTAACGTGTTGGCCAAGTGGTTAAGGTGTTGGTCTAGTGATCTGAAGGTCACTGGTTCGATCCTCAGCTGAGGGAGTGTGTTGTGTCCTTGAGCAAGGCATTTAACCACACATCGCTCTACGACGACACCGGTGCCAAGCCCCTTGGACAACATCGGTGGCGTGGAGACGGGAGACTTGCAGGCTGGGCAACTGCCGGTCTTCCATACAACCCTGCCCAGGCCTGCGCCCTGGAAACCTTCCAAGGCACAAATCCACGTTCTCATGAGACTAATGGATGCCCGTATAATCTTGAGGGGAAATAAAGGATTTTCGACAGTCCTGATGAAGGATCTCAGCCCAAAATGTTGGCTATTCATTCCCCTCCATAGATGTTGCCTGACATGTTGAGTCCTCTTGGGGGGGGGGGGGGGTGGTGTGTGTGTGTGCGTGCGTGTTGCCTCTGGATTTGCAGCATCTGCAGAACATCTTGTGTTTTAAATGTATTTTTAATACACTTCTGCTCCAGATTCCAGCATCTGCTTTCTCATCTCTCTCTCTCTCTTTCTGGTGCACCACTGAGGTTTGCTCAGTGATGTCTGTCCCACGCGGACTCACAAGTTAGGTGGCCGAGGTGGAGCACGCAGGTCTGCATGGGGTTCCCACAATCAGGGCTGGTCAGACTCACAAGAGGGTGTGAGGCGCTCTTGCACAAACCCCAGAACCTCACCACCTCCCCCCCCCGACCCCCAAAACCTTTGTTGCCCTTCCACAGGCTGAGATTAAACTACTTGTGCAGAGACGACATCACCAATTGCAAGGTGGAGGCCTGCTTTTTGACAGGCCGCTGTCCCCGACAGCTAAAGTGAATGTTTTCATTCTTTAAGAAAAACCAGTGCATAAAAAAACATAGAAACCAGTTAGGTTAGCGAACCTGTTTCACTTTACAGTTAAAATGCACAGAAAGTGCCCCCGGCGGGGTTTGTCAGCAAGCAGGGCTGTTTACACAGCCCTGGAAAGGTGTGGTACTCTTAAAGGGACAGCACACCATCCTCAGCAAAACGCACAAAGAAAAAGCCAGGGGAACTCAGCAGGTCAGGCAGCATCCGCGGAGGGAGTTAAACAGTTTATTGTGAGGAAGAGGCCCGACTTGAGTTGGAGGAGCAAATTCACTTTCAAGGCCACAGGGTTCGGGAGCAGTTATTAACCCTCAAACATCGGGAAGAAGGTACAGGAGCCTCAGGGCCCACACCACCAGGTTCAGGAACAGTTATTACTCCTGAACCATCAGGCTCCTGAACTGGTGTGGATAACTTCACTCACCACAATTCCGAACAGGACTCACTTTCGAGGCACCCCTATTGAGTTAGTTTTCTTCGCCTCTTCATTTCTCTTTTGTGTGTGTTTTCCCAGCTTGTCTTCTAATGCAAATTGCCTCCTGTCAGTCTTTATGTGAAGCTTTTCACGGATTCTATTGTGTTTCTGTGTTCTACTGTGAATGCCCGCAAGGAGACAGATCTCAGGGCTGCTTGAGTCGACGTGCGTGTTCTTATATATTATTTTGAACTTCTAAACTCATATTCCACCCGGGTAGCCTCCAACCTGACGATTTCTGGCAACCTCTCCACCGCCCCCCTCACCCGATCCTGTCTCCACTCCCCACTCTGGCTGCCCTCTCACCTGCCCGTCACCTCCTTCCCTTTCTCCCATGGTCCACTCTCCCCTCCAGTCGGATTCCCTCTTCTTCGGCCCTTGACCTCTTCCACCACGTCACCTCCCAGCTTTGTATTTCATCCTGGCCTCACCACCCCTCCCTCCGCCCCGTTATTGAGAAGCCTAACAGTGTCGGAGAATAAAACGAATTAAAGGGCCACCTGGTGCTCTGACGCACAGTAACGATCCCACAGAGGATTCCAGCTAGTGTCCTTTGCCCCTAATAATTATCCTTCAAACAACATCAATTGTGGGATCTTGCTGTACACTGAGAATAAAATATAAAATTGAAGGTCAGTTTTAATGGTCACATCCTCCAAGAGGACCACGACCTTGTCATAGGGTTTGGAGGCTCGTGTGCCTCAGTGACCTGGAGAGTTACGTTGGCTGGAGTCAGGGCTTTGGCCCTTGGTAGGGTCACCCATGCCAGGGTCAAAGGGTAGAGGTCAGACTAAGAGTGGTCCACTGGTCCTCCTGATTCGGGGGTTCAGCTCAGGGCTAACAACCCCGACTGGTCAAACAAAATTGAGAATCCTTCTACATCGGAGTGTGACGATATTCCTGAGTCTCCACCCGGGACTTGGTGAAAACCGAGAGGAAGCTACTGACACGATGAAGGAAGCCCTGAACACCGACAGAGATGGAGAAGCTTTGTGGCTGCCCTCAATGCCAGTGGGTTCATGGACTACTGGTTATTGGTCACACAAAACGTCGGAACGTACAGCGAAACGCATCGTACGCGTTCAACGACCAACGCGGTTCGAGGATGTGTTGGGGGCAGCCCGCAGATGTCGCCACACTTCCAACAGAGCGTGTCCGCGGCTTACTAACCCTGACCCGCGTGTCTGTTGCAACATGGGAGGGAACCGTCACAGCCACGGGAAGAACGCGCAAACCGCTTACCGACGGCGGAGGGAGTCGAGCCCCAGTCGCTGGCCCGGTAAAGTGCTGAGCCGGCAGCCATTACAGCCGCCGTTCAGAACGTCGGCGGGCAGACGGTGGAGGCAGCAAAGAACAGGAGACTGGGGGGAGAGATGCAGTTCCGGTCCTGATGAAGGGCCTCGGCCTGAAACGTCGACTGCTCCTTTCCTTTCCGCAGATGCTGCCTGACCTGCTGAGTTCCTCCAGCATTGTGTGTGTGCATGTGTTGCTTCAGGGGTTGGGGAAGGGCCAGTTATCTAGCCCAGTGAGTTAAGGGAAAGGAGGGAAGAGACAGAGGCAGACAGCACAACTCCACTATAACGAGCACAGTGGATAGAGGGGAACAGATGGATGTTATTTACTTGGATTTCCAGAAGGCGCTCGATAAGGTGCCGCATAAAAGACTTATCCATAAGATAAGGATGCATAGAGTTGGGGGTGATGTATTAGCATGGATAGAGGATTGGTTAACTAGTAGAAAGCAGAGAGTTGGGATAGATGGGTGTTACTCTGGTTGTCAATCAGTGGTGAGCGGTGTGTCGCAGGGGTCGGAGCTGGGCCCACAACTGTTCACGATAAACGTTAACGATCTGGAAGAGGGGACCGAGTGTAGTGGATCTATGTTTGCTGATGACACTAAATTGAGAGGAAAAGCAAATTGTGCAGAGGATACGCAGAGTCTGCAGAGAGATGGAGATAGGTTTAGTGAGTGGGCGAGGGTCTGGCAGATGGAGCACAATGTCGGTAAATGTGAGGTCACCCACTTTGGAAGGAGAAATGGAAGATCAGAGTATTATTTAAACGATAAAGATTGCAGCATGCTGCTGGGCAGAGGGACTTGGGAGTGTTTGTGTATGAATCACAAAAGGTTGGTTTGCAGGTACAGCAGGCTGTCGAGAAGGCAAATGGGATGTGGGCCTTCATTGCTAGAGGGATTGAATTCAAGAGCAGGGAGGTCATGCTACACCTGGAGTACTGTGTGCAGTTCTGGTCTCCTTACTCGAGGAAGGATATACTGGCTTTGGAGGCGGTGCAGAGGAGTTTCACCAGTTTGATTCCAGAGATGAGGGGTTAGACTATGAGGCAACATTGAGTTGCCTGGGACTGTACTCACTGGAATTCAGAAGGATGAGGGGAGATCTTATGGAAACATATAAAATTATGAAAGGGATAGATAAGGTAGAGACAGGAAAGCTGTTTCCACTGGTAGGTGAGACTAGAACTAGGGGACAGCCTCAAGATTCAGAGGAGTAGATTTAGGACGGAGATGAGGAGGAACTGCTTTTCCCAGAGAGTGGTGAATCTGTGGAATTCTCTGCCCAGTGAAGCAGTGGAGGCTGCCTCAGTAAATATATTTAAGACAAGGTTGGATAGATATTTGCATAGTAAGGTAATTAAAGGTTATGGGGAAAAGGCAGGTAGGTGGAGATGAGTCCAAGGCCAGATCAGCCATGATCTTATTGAATGGCGGGACAGGCTCGATGGGCCGGATGGCCGACTCCTGCCCCTATTTCTTATAGCCCATGCCCAGTCTAATTGGAAAGTGTGAAAGTCAAAAATGGCTGGATTGGATGTGGCAAGGATGCTTTGGGTGTCCAGGAGAAGGGACCAGACTGTTGTGAAATTCCTCCATTTGTGTCGGACCCTACAGTATTGTGTGCAGGGCTGGTCTCCCAACGTGAGAGATGTACCTGTGGTAGACTGTGAAGTCGAAGGTTCACCTTCCAGTGGGGGTAGAAGCTGTCCTCGAGCCTGGTGGTATTTACTTCCAGGCCTGCCTAATGGGAGGGGGGGAGAAGAGGGAATGTCCGGGGCGGGCGGGGGTCTTTGATTACGCTGACTGATTTACTCAAACAGCGAGGAGTGTGGAGAGTCTGTGGAGGGGAGGCTGGTTTCAGCGACGCGCTGAGCTGTGTCCGCACACTCTGAAGTTTCCTGTGGTTATGGGCAGGGCAGTCGCCGAAGCATCCGAATATTTTCAAAGCTGTATCTCCTCCGTCGGAGGCCCGAAGACAGACACTTGGGAAGCCTTCTGCTGGTCGGCGTCGACTGTGGGTGTTGCATCCTAGCCAGGGCAGTACAATAAGCTGTTGCCCTTGTAGCGAGCACCCCCACCCCACGCACCAGATGAGCCCAAAGGAACGGCAGAGACCGACACAGTTTGGCACCAGCAGCGTCACAGGAGTTGCCAGTCAGCGTTGAACTGTCTTAGGGACTCCAGCCGCAGATTTTTCCCTCAGGGTTCACTCCCGAAGCCTTCCCCGTGGGTGGGTATAACCTGAAGGCAGCGGAGGAGGTTTGAGATCAGAGTTTTCCTTCTCCCAGGTGAGCTGCCGACGAGCCCCATCTTCCCAAAGCAACACATATTTTCGGACAACCACACTCAAACTGCTGGTGGAACGCAACAGGCCAGGCAGCATCTATAGGGAGAAGCACTGTCGACGTTTCGGGCCGAGACCCTTCGTCAGGACTCAGGACTCAGGACTTAGTCCTGATGAAGGGTCTCGGCCCGAAACGTCGACGGTGCTTCTCCCTATAGATGCTGCCTGGCCTGCTGAGTTCCACCAGCGTTTTGTGTGTGTTGCTTGAATTTCCAGCATCTGCAGATTTCCACGTGTTTGCCCATTTTCGGTACAGCTTCTGCCCCTCCGCCATCAGATCTGTGATCAGATAATGAACACCACCTCACTACTTTTGCATAGCTCATCCAATTTAATCTTGGAGAAAGAAATTTCTTATCGTGATTTTTCTAGGTATTGCACTGTAATGCTCACGCTAAGCCACAAATTTCTCGACACATCTGTGATATTAAACCTGATTTTGGCTCTGGCTAGGATGGTGTACCTGCAGAAATTGATGAGAATGATCAGGGATGAGCCAAATTTCCTTTGCCCCCTCCCCCTGAGGAGGTAGAAATGATGATGGGGTTTCTTGGGTATGGGGAGGGGTTTTCATGGTCTCAATCTCAAGCACAGTCCATAAGGTGAGGTAGGAGAGGGAATGGGATAAAGAATTTGCAGCAAAGGTCAGAATCAACTGGGGGAATTACAGGTAACATGGAAATAGTAGGCCATTCAGCCTGTCAAACCGTTCCTGTCATTCAGAACAATCGCGACGTAATTTTTACCTCAGCACCTTTTTCTCGCGCCAGCCCTTGCCTCCCGATCAGTGTAGACACTCAGCCACTGAGCCCAGCGCCTGCGAGCCCTTTGGGCAGGGAATCGCAAAGACTGACCGCTCTGCCGGCGAAAGGGCAAGCGGAAGAAGGGCAAGCAGCTGCAGGCGCTGGAAACCCGCAACAAAATCGGAAAATGTCGGGGAACACCCGGCAGGTTGGATGGCGTCTGTGGAAGGAGGAACAGGGTCCAGGAATCGTGCATAAAAAACAGATGTTTGTATCCATGCACAGAAATGTCCTATTCTGTTAAGGTTGTGTACCGTACAGTAATCCCTCCTCACCGCCCCTCCCGTGGCAGGTAGTTTATCAGTAGTCCATCTAGTTTCGACAGCGGAATGGCTGAATAATTCTTGGCAGCGTTGGCTGTTTCAGGGTGTGGTGTGGGCATCGATTTCATGTGTGGCTTGTAACAGACATTTCCACTCAAAGAATACTGACGGTGTCGAACTTCCTCACAGAGGGCTGGCTACAAGGAAAGGCCCAGTTAAAAGGAGAGGCCTGTTTATTTCTTGGGGGGTGAGGGCAGTACATTGAGACTTCGGGGTGGCACAACAGATTAAAATGCTGCCTCCCATCTGCCACAGTCCGTGCGTTTCATGCGTGCATGTGTGCGTGTGTGTCTCTCTCTCTCTCTCTCTCTCTCTCTGTGCGCGTGTTCAGTGCACGTTCTCCCCACGACTGTGTGTGTTTCCCCGGGCGCTCCAGTCTCCCCGTCCCACATCCCAACAACAAGCACTTCATTGCCCGTGACGCAAACGCAAAACGTTTGGCAGTTGCTGGAAATCCAGAGCGACACCCTCAAAATAAACGGTTAAACGGTTAAAGGAATAAACGGTTGACGTTTCAGGCCGAGGCCCTTCGTAAGGCCCTGGAACGGAAGGGGAGAGGTCAGGGTAAGAGGGTGCGAGGGGGAGTGGAAGTCGTACAAGCTGGCAGGTGAAACCGAGAGAGGGAGAGGGGGGTAAAGGGCTTGAGGGGGGGGGATTCTGATAGGATGGAAGAAAGGGAAGGGGGAAGTGATGGGCAGGCAAGGAGATAAGGTGAGAGGGGATGGGGAATGGTGGGAGACCGGAAGTTGGAGAAATCGATGTTCATGTTGTCAGGTTGGAGGCTACCCAGACGGAATACAACGTGTTGCTCCTCCAACCTGAGTGTGGCCTCATCGCGACAGTAGAGGAGGCCATGGACTGAATCTAGGGGGAAGCTGAGGAAAAGGTGGGGGTGAGGAGTGAAATATGGGATGGATGCACGATGATCGTCAATGCGGACCCCATAAAAGCCAGCTCCGCCAATTCATCATGCCCGAGCCATTTTCCCAGTCTCCTGCCTTCTCCCCGTATCCCTTCATGCCCTGACCAATCAAGAAGCTATTGTTTTCCCTTAAACACACATGAAGACTTGGCCTCCACAGCCGTCTGTGGCAATGAATTCTACAAATACGCCACTCTAGAAATCCCTCCTCACCTTCATATTAAAAGGACGCCCCTCCATTCTGAGGCTGTGTCCTCCGGTCTTAGACTCTCCCACCATAGGAAGCATCCTCGCCATATCCACCATATTGAGGCCTTTCACCTTTCAATTGGTTTCAATGAGGCTGAAGCACCTGTGTCTCTGTAAGACTTGAAAAATCCCTGGGATCTGTGACAAGAAAGCGGGAGATAGGTGCAGAATATTAACGTACGTTCATCAGCGCCATGGACCCAGGTCCGATCCCCACCTCCGGCCCAATAGCTTTCCTCCCCTACGTTGGGGAAATGGCTCTGAGGTGTAGGGAGAAGAGAGAAAATCTCTTCTGCTCCAGTCTAGCAAATTTTCACAAAATCCAGTACGAGATTCCAACAGACTCGGAGTCCGGCGTGGATCCCACTACACCACTGGCTGGGGGGGGGGGGAATAAAATGAAGACTTATAGCGATTCTTTTGCCGTGCACCATACTGCTGCCGCAAAACAAGAAGTTTTGCGTAGGTTAGTAACGAACTCGATGGGCTGAAGAGCCTGTTTGAAAGAACCTCTTCTCTGTCTTTTATTTTCCGAAGTCTCGCTCACCCAGCCCTCCACACACAACCTGTTTTCCCACTGATCTGTTGCCATCAGCGACTTTGAATACGTTAACAGTGGGTCCCTTCTGACTCATCTCTATAAATAAGTTCCAAGCAAGAAGCCTGAGGCGCAGTACCAGTTACAGCTTGCTAACTTTGAAAATAACCTATCGATATCTACTTTCCGTGGAGCAGCCCTCTAGCTACAGCCCTGCGTTATTCTCAACTCCATCTTTGGTCTAAGTATACAGTGAATTACAGTTAATCGGGACACACTGGGCCCAGTACATTTTGGCCCAATAAAATGGCTGCCCAAGTTGGTGGAAGTTTCATGAAATAGTTAAAAATATATTAAAAGAAAACAGACTACCATTTAAATGAGAAGCTAATTCTGTATTTAAATGAAATACAGAATAAATTAGAACACTACCGGTAATGCTTACATTACTATAAAACTGTTTTGTTGTAGTTCCTCTCTGTGCCTTATGGCGGGTTGGCTGGCAACCTTGCAATTTCTTTAGCATTTTGTCTGCTTTTCCAAGGCTGAGTCGCTAGCTCAACGCTCAACCCAGCACGGATGGCAAGCGTGCACAGAGCTGGATGGATTCGAACCCGGGACCACTCGCCTCGAAGTCCGGTGTGGCTGCCACTGCTCCACTCGCAGCGTGAAACTGTGTTCCTAATAGTTATTGATGGCGGATTTCATCCTTGTATGCTGCCCAGTTCTTTCGATTGACTGTAAATGAACAAAATCAGTGCAGATACCTAGTGTAAATAATGGACTACTCTTGCACAATGCTGTCGACAATTTCATCTTCCAAATCTTCGTCATCATTGAAACATTCAAGGTGATTGTTGATACCTTCAAATTCTTCATAGTCCCTAACTTGTTGAAGCAGTGAAGTCATTTCTAACTTGTTGAAGTAATAAAATTGTTTTGTTTTTACTCCCGGCCGTTCCTGAAATTTCTTAGCCTGAATGCTTGAAACCACAGCGAGCGAAACAGTTCCGAAGTGTCCGACTGTTTATCTCTCTCCAACTATCAATGGCAAAACTCACTGCCGTCTGAACGCAAGCACCCGCTACTGATACTACTTAGAAACCGTTCGCTCTAACCGTGGTGTCGCCACCACAAGTTCACGCGGCTGATGCTAGTTAGAAACTGTTCGGCAACGCTCTCCCGTCACACTTAAGTGGCATAGCATCCCACATAAACAAAGGAAATCCTGGCTATTTCTCAATTAGTTTTTGTTCTTTAAGAGTTGTCCCAAATAAGCGGCTATCCTGATTATCCAATGGTGCAATTATTCACTGTACTACATCTACCAGCTCTCCTTTATTCATCCTGCTGTTACATCCTCAAACTTAAGACCAGTAGGAGCAGAATTAGGCCATCTGGCCCATCGAGTCTGCTCCACCATTCAATCATGGCTGATCCTTTTTTTCCCCTCCTCAGCCCCCTTCCCCGGCCTTCTCCCTGTAACCTTTGATGCACTATCAAGAGCCAATTAATCTTTGCCTTAAACACACCCAACGACCTGGCCTCCACAGCTGCACGCGGCAACAAATTCCACAAATCCACCACCCCTTTGGCTGAAGAAATTTCTCGGCATCTCTGTTTTGAATGGATGCCCCTCTCATCCTAGACTCCCCCACCATGGGAGACATCCTTTCCACATCTAGGCCTTTCAGCAACTGAAAGGTTGCAATGAGATTCCCCACCCCCCCCATCCTTCTAAGTTCCAGCAAGTACAGACCCAGAGCCACCAAACGTTACTCGTATGATAACCCTTTCATTCCCAGAATCATCCTCTGAACCCTCTCCAATGCCGGCACATTTTTTCTTAGATGAGGTCACCCACTGACTAGACCCTTGTTATTGATTGATTGTAGAGATCACAGACCCTTCTTGGCCTAACGAGCCTGCTCCTCCCATGAGGCCGTTTAAGCTACTAATCCGCACGTCTTTGGAATGTGGGAGGAAACCCAGGCTCTGGAGTCAATTTGTCCAAGGGTAGGCAAGGGTGCCAGACTTACCCCATTGGGAAGGAATAGTAAACCAGATACGTACTTACTGAAAGCTGGCAGCTTGTGGACCCTATAACATCCAAATTTGTTTAAATACTTGAATTTTAAATTCCCCAGGTCTGAACCTGAATGGGCCGCCAATCGGTGATGCTATTACTATGCAGGTGGCGCGTGGCCAAGTGGTTAAGACGTCGGACTAGTGATCTGAAGTCGTGAATTTGAGCCCCAGCCGAGACAGCGTGTTGTGTCCTTGAGCAAGGCTCTTAACCACACACTGCTCTAGTCCACCCAACTGAGAATGGGTACCAGCAAAATGCTGGGGGTTAACGTCACGATAGACTGGCGCCCTATCTTGTGGGGGGGGGGGGGGGAAGAGTCTCGTACTCTCAGTCGCTTCACGATATTACACCAAAGTAAACGGCAGGATACTTGGTAGTGTGGAGGAACAGAGGGATCTGGGGGTACATGTCCACAGATCCCTGGAAGTTGCCTCACAGGTAGATAGGGTAGTTAAGAAAGCTTATGGATTGTTAGCTTTCATAAGTCGAGGGATAGAGTTTGAGAGTCACGAGGTAATGATGCAGCTCTATAAAACTCTGGTTAGGCCACTCTTGGAGTACTGTGTCCAGTTCTGGTCGCCTCACTATAGGAAGGATGTGGAAGCATTGGAAAGGGTACAGAGGAGATTTACCAGGATGCTGCCTGGTTTAGAGAGTATGGATTATGATCAGAGATTAAGGGAGCTAGGGATTTACTCTTTGGAGAGAAGGAGGATGAGAGGAGACATGATAGAGGTGTACAAGATATTAAGAGGAATAGACAGAGTGGACAGCCAGCACCTCTTCCCCAGGGCACCACTGCTCAGTACAAGAGGATGTGGCTTTAAGTTAAGGGGTGGGAAGTTCAGGGGGGGATATTAGAGGAAGGTTTTTCACTCAGAGAGTGGTTGGTGCATGGAATGCACTGCCTGAGTCAGTGGTGGAGGCAGATACACTAGTGAAGTTTAAGAGACTACTAGACAGGTATCTGGAGGAATTTAAGGTGGGGGGATTATATGGGAGGCAGGGTTTAAGGGTCAGCACAACATTGTGGGCCGAAGGGCCTGTACTGTGCTGTATTGTTCTATGTTTCTATTTTCTAAACCGGCATAAGTGCTGGCCTGATGAGCCTATAAGGCTTGGGACAGGTTTTAACTTTATTATAGTGCAGGTGACCCGGGTTCGATTCCCACCCCTGCTTCTGAGGAGGTTTTCTCCGGGTGCTCTAGTTTCCACCCAATGACGTTAGTACTAGACATAATCAAACGTAGTGGTAACCGCGCCTCTCAGCAAACCCGATTTAACCCCAGCCCAATCACGGGACCATTTACACTGAGCAATTATCCTACCAACCGGCACCCGGAGGATCTTAAGAGCAGAATTAGGCCACTCAGCCCATCGAGTCCGCTCTGCCATTTGATCACGATCGGTCCGTCTTCCCTCCCAAACCCCGTGCTCCTGCATTCAAACTTGATTGGATTTGTTTGATGAATATTACAGGGGTAGGGAGATACAGTGAAAAGCTTGTCTTGCTCACTGTTCACAGAGATCAGATCATTGAACAAGGTAAAACAATAACAAAATGCTGAATAAAGGGTACAGAGGAGACTTACCAGGATGCTGCCTGGTTTAGAGAGTACAGAGGAAGTGAAGTGCCGGTAGACAACAAGGTGCCAGATCGTAACGAGGTAGATTGTGAGGTCAAGAGCCCATCTTATCAGACAAGAGGTCCAATCAAGAGTCTGATAATGTCGGGGTAGACTCTGTCCTTGAACCTGGTGGGACAAGATTTCAGGTTTTTGTAGCTTCTGCCCGATACCAGATCGGTGTCCGGGGTGAGTGGGGAGGGGGGTCTTTGATCACACTGGCTGCTTCACTGAGACGGTGAGGGGTGTAGACAGAGTCCGCGGAGGGGAGGCTGGTTTCCGTGACTCTCTCCGTGTCTCTCTCGGTCACGGGCCGAGGCGGGATGCATCCGGAGAGGACGCTCTCTGATCAAAGGGGACTCTGCCATGCGCCACAGCAGGACCGGGCCGCGGTACAAGTTGGGTCACGCCAAAGCGATGGGGGAGAGCAGTGTTCCATGGCAGCAGCTCAGAGCTCGGGCGGCTGTGGGACCGGCCCGACCGGAGCCGAAACCAATTGGCTTCGATCGACCGAGATAAAGGACAGCGGAGAAGGCAGCGGGAAATGGTCCGAGACGGGGGTAAATGAGGGCCAGACATCGCAGTGAGGAGGGAGCTGTGCGCTGAGGGAGGGGTGGTGAGGAGGGAACTTCACACTGTGGGAGGGGGTGGCAAGGAGAGTGTGTCACATTGAAGGGGTCAGTGAGGAGGGAGTGTCACACTGAGGGAGGGGCGGTGAGGAGGGAGTGTCACACTGTGGGAGGGGCGGTGAGGAGGAAGCGTCACACCGAGGAAGGGGCGGTGAGGAGGGAGTGTCACACTGAGGGAGGGGCGGTGAGGAGGGAGCGTCACACTGAGGGAGGGACAGTGAGGAGGGAGCTGTGCGCTGAGGGAGGGGTGGTGAGGAGGGAACTTCACACTGTGGGAGGGGGTGGCAAGGAGAGTGTGTCACATTGAAGGGGTCAGTGAGGAGGGAGTGTCACACTGTGGGAGGGGCGGTGAGGAGGGAGTGTCACACTGAGGGAGGGGCGGTGAGGAGGGAGCGTCACACTGAGGGAGGGGCGGTGAGGAGGGAACTTCACACTGTGGGAGGGGGTGGCAAGGAGAGTGTGTCACTGAAGGGGTCAGTGAGGAGGGAGTGTCACACTGAGGGAGGGGCGGTGAGGAGGGAGCGTCACACTGCGGGAGGGGCAGTGAGGAGGGAGTGTCACACTGGGAGGGGTGGTGAGGAGAGAGTATTACTCTGTGGGAGTGGCGGTGAGGAGGGAGCGTCACACTGAGGGAGGGACAGTGAGGAAGGAGTGTCACACTGAGGGAGGGACAGTGAGGAGGGAATGTCATGCTGCGGGGGGTGAGGAGGGGCGGTGAGGGGGAGTGTCACACTGGGAGGGGTGGTGAGGAGGGAATGTCACACTGTGGGGGGGTGAGGAGGGGCAGTGAGGGGGAGTGTCACACTGGGGGGTGCGGCGAGGAGGGAGTGACACACTGGGAGGGGTGGCAAGGAGGGCGTGTCACACTGAGGGGGTGAGTGAGGAGGGAGTGTCAACCTGTGGGAGGGCCGTGAGGAGGGAGTGTCACACTGTGTGATGGACATAGAGGAGGGAGTGTCACACTATGGGAGGGGCGGTGAGGAGGGAGTGTCACACTGGGAGGGGATGAGGAGGTAGTGTCTCACTGGGAGGGGATGAGGAGGGAGTGTCATGCTGTGGGAGGGGCGGAGGAGGGAGGGTCACACTGTGGGGGGTGGTGAGGAGGGAGTGTTACACTGCGGGAGGGGCGGAGGTGGGAGGGGCGGTGAGGAGGGAGTGTAACCGTGGGAGGGGCGGTGAGGAGGGAATTACTGTGGGAGGGGCAATAAGGGGTCACTATAACAAGGCCCTCCTCCTGTCTCAGTTGCTGGTGAGAGCCTGTGGTAGTTCATAAAATATAAAGGGGCAGGCATAAAAGGCAAAGTGATTGCCGAGGAAGGTTCCAGCAGTCATGAGGATGTTACAAGATAGCAGTAAATGTATATCAAAAAGAAGAATTTTCAATATCTGTATATAATAAGAACCTGCCCTCTGCTGAATTACCCCGGAGACCTCTCCCTGTGAATGTGTTGATGGACATTGAGTGTGTGGCTGGAGGAGTTTGGCTCGTTCTCTGCCTCCCGCCCTCCAATTACATCTCCTTTCAGATGCTGCCTGAACTGTTGGCATTCATTTACGTGTTCCCGCCCGCCGGGCCCAACGGACGATTCAGCCACTTAAGATAACCTGCCACTCCAGTTTGTGAAAGAAGCGGCCAGTTCTGAAGTTGGGCGAAGAGAGTGTAAGGTTAACTCTTCCCGTCCCCGCAGATGCTGCCTGGCCACCCGAGAATGCTAACTTCCTCTTCTATCTCAGGTTTTTGTAAAGCAACAAGTAATTTTTTTCATAGGGCCACATGACTCTGGCTTATTTATTTAGTTCATCTCTGGATTCCCAGTGAAAACAATTCCAGCCCGGCCACTCCCATCCTGAGTCCCGGCAACTTCCTCGTAAATCCTTTCCGGCCTAGAGGCATCTTTTTACCCACGGCAGGGTGACTAAAATCTCTCCAAGCACGAGAGGTTCTGCGATGCTGGAGATCCAGAGCAACACACACACACACACAAAATGCTGGAGGAACTCAGCAGGTCAGACAGCATCAATGGAAACAAATAAACTCTCGACGTTTTGGGCCAAGACCCTTCCTCAGGTCTGAGAAGGAAGGGGGAAGGCACCAAAATTAAAAGATGTGGGGAAGGGAAGGAGGCTAGCTAGACAGGTGAAGCCAAGGGGAAAGGTCAAGGGCTGAAGGAATCTGATAGGAGAGGGGAGTGGACCACGGGAGAAAGGGAAGAAGCAGGGGAGGTGATAGGCAGATGAGAAGAGGAAAGAGCCCAGGATGGGGAATAGAAGAAGAGGGGAGAGGGAGGGCATTTTTTTGTAACTGGAAGGAGAAATCGATGTTCATGTCTTCAAGTCGGAGGCTACCCTAGTGCAATATAAAGAGTTGCTCCTCCACCCTGAGGGTGGCCTCATCCTGCCACAAGAGGAGAACGTGGACCGACATGTTGGATCGAGACTGGGAATAGGAATTAAAATGTTTGGCAGATGGAATGGAGACACTAGACAAAGTGGCCCCCAACTTCCAACAGGAAGTTCCAACTTCCAACTTGTAGAGCAGGCCACAACAGAAGCACTGCATATGGTTGATGAACCCAGCAGTTTCGTAGGTGGTGGCCATCGATTTTCTGCTAGCCTCCTCAGGACTGAGAACATCTTCAAGGAGCCACGCCTCAAGAAGGCAGCGTCCATCATTAAGGACCTCCATCACCCACGACATGCCCTCTTCTCAGTGCTACCTTCATGGAGGAGGTACAGGAGTCTGGAGACACACACTCAGTGATTCAGGAACAGCTTCTTCCCCTCTGCCATCAGGGAGGGGGTTCAGGAGCCTGAAGACACACACTCAGTGATTCAGGAACAGCTTCTTCCCCTCTGCCATCAGGGAGGAGGTACAGGAGCCTGAAGACACACACTCAGTGATTCAGGAACAGCTTCTTCCCCTCTGCCATCAGGGAGGAGGTACAGGAGCCTGAAGACACACACTCAACAATTCAGGAACAGCTTCTTCCCCTCTGCCATCAGGGAGGAGGAACAGGAGCCTGAAGACACACACTCAGCGATTCAGGAGCAGCTTCTTCCCCTCTGCCATCAGGGAGGGGGTACAGGAGCCTGAAGACACACACTCAGCGATTCAGGAACAGCTTCTTCCCCTCTGCCATCAGGGAGGAGGTACAGGAGCCTGAAGACACACACTCAACGATTCAGGAACAGCTTCTTCCCCTCTGCCGTCCGATTTCTGAATGGACACTGAACCTGTGAACACTACCTCACTACTTATTTTTTGCTCTCTTTTAGTACTGCTTACTTAATTTTTTAGGGTGGCGGGATGGAGATACGTCTCTACCAAAGGAGGTGTAAGGTGCTCCTTCCCTCCGCTAGCCTGCAGGTCACCCTTGGACAAGGTGTAGCTCCTGCTTAGCCCCCGATCAGGGTCACGTGAAGCCATGGGAGCAGGTGGTGATGTCGTATGAGCAGCCGGCGCAGATCACAAGTCCTGATTATGCGATACTGACAATCTCTGAAGAGTACTGATAATGGCTGGGGGTCACCCATCTTGTAAAGACACACGGCCTAGAAGAAGACAATGGCAAACCACTTCTGTAGAAAAATTTGCCAAGAACAATTCATGGTCAAAGACCATATTCACCCTTCTCATTCGACACGGCACATAATGATGATGTCATACAACATGGCACATAATGATGATGTCTATATATACAATATTTCTTATTTCTATTTATAATTTTAGTTATTATGTATTGCTGCTGCAAAACAACAAATTTCATGCCGTTTGCCGGTGATATTAAGCCTCATTCTGTTGTGTTATTCACACCCGCTCTCAGTCTCCACCTGATCATGGACATCCTCTTTTTAATCCTCCGCCCTTCTTTCTTTTCTGCAGATGAATACATTGCTAAATCTTACGACTTCATGCATCTGAAACGTTAACCGTTTCTCTCCCCGGAGCTGCTGCCTCACCAGCGGAGTGTTTTGGTAATGACTTCAAAGGTTCAATTTACCATTGGAGAATGTGTACAGTGTACTACCTGAAATTCTTACTCGTCACAGACATCCTCCTCCCCCGCTTGTTCCAGCAGAAAGCATCAACCCCTTCCCCACCACCAAAAAAACCACTGTTCATTCCAAGAATTTGGCCTGCCACGTGCTCTGTCACTGACAGGACAGAGAGAGGCGTCGTCCCTTCCATAGCGGGAGCGGAGAAATACCAGCTGGCTGTTTCGATGTTACAGTCTGCCGTGTCGTTTTTGCTTTGAGTTCCTCTGACTCGAGAATCGGCACCGGACTCGCCAGACGGCGAGAGGTTACTCCCGTGCAGAGGCCTCCGGCAGCCGCAGACCCTGTTCCGGCCTCCCGCACAGCTTCAGTCCGCGACGCCGGCCAGGAATCCGCAGCCCCGAAGGCGCACCTCCTCCGCGCCGCTCCTGGAGACGCCGAAGCGCAGGCCGCTCGGCGGGTTCTGGAGAGCCCGTGAAGAACCGCGGTTTGAGTGCAGCTGTCGATCACGGACTCTGACGGGACCCCCAGCCACCTCGAGGAGGGTGAAAGAGAGACATTGAAGAGAAGAATATGAACTGTTTCGTGGGTGAACCGGAAGAACAACAAGGTTGAGTTTATTGTCGTGTGCACAAGTACACGTGCGCACGGGCGTAGTGTAACTCTTCACAGCGCCAGCGGTCAGGGGTTCAATTCCCGCTGCTGACTGTGAGGAGTTTGGACGTTCTCCCTGTGACCACTGGGTTTCCTCCAGGTGCTCCGGTTTCCTCCCACAGTCCTAACTGTACCGGTTAGGGTCAGTGAGTTGTGGGATTGCGGTGTCAGTGCCTGTTGGTCATTCATTCAAGCAACGCATTTCACCGTACGTTTTGGTCTACCTGTCATAAATGACGCTGACCTTACACCTGAAGCCTGACTTGCGGCAGCATCACGGCCGGGGCGTGACAGGTCACGGGGAGAAGGCAGGAGAACGGGGGGGGTGGGGGCTGAGAGGGAAGTGGACCTGCCATGACGAAATGGGGAAGCAGACTTGACGGGCCGAATGGCCTGATTCTGGTCTGATGTCTTACGGTGGCACCGCAAAAGTTAGTGGCCTCTTAGAGGATCAGCAAGCTTCTGAAAACAAACTGGAGGCAACTAGACATGTTGTAAGGAGAGAAAAGATGAAATATAAGGGGGCTAACGGATAAGATCAAAGGGGATACTGGAAGTTTTTCAGATTTCTAAAGAGCAAAAGAGAGTCACGCCTCATTCTTCTGAATTCCAGTGAGTACAGGCCCAGAGCCATCAAACGCTCTTCATCTGACAAGCCTTTCAATCCTGGAATCATTTTTGTGAACCTCCTTTGAACCCTCTCTAGTTTCAGCACGTCTTTTTTAAGTTAAGGGGCCCAAAGGTGCATGACCGTACACTTCACAACACAGCACTCCATCTGCCATTTCTTTGCCCATTCCCCCAATCTATCTAGGTCCTTCTGTAGCCTCTCTACTTCCTCAAATTTGTGTACTTGGATTTTCAGAAAGCCTTTGACAAGGTGCCACACAGGAGGCTGCTTAACAAGATACGAGCCTATGGTATTACAGGAAAGATTCTACCATGGATAAAACAGCGGCTGATTGGCAGGGGGCAAAGAGTGGGAATAAAGGGAGCCTTTTCTGGTTGGCAGCAAGTAGTTAGTGGTGGTCCACAGGGGTTTGTGTTGGGATCACATCTTTTTACATTATATGTCAATGACTTGGATGACGGAATTGACGGCTTTGTGGCCAAGTTGGGAGACGATACACAGACAGGTGGAGGGGCAGGTAGTGTCGAGGAAGCAGGGAGTCTGCAAAAGGATTTGGACAAATTGGGACAACGAGCGAAGGAATGGGAGATGGAATCTGGTGTCGGGCAGTGTATGGTCATGTACTTTGGTAGAAGGAATAAAGGTGTAGACTATTTTCTAAACCAGGAGAAAGTTCAAAAATCCAGGTTGCAAAGGGACTTGGGGAGTCTTTGTGCAGGATTCCCGAAATAATTAATTTGCGGGTTTAGTCAGTGATGACCAGAGGTTGGAGAAATCGAGGTTCGTGCCATCAGCTTCGAGGCTACTCAGAGAGAATATGAAGTGTTGCCCCTCCAGGCTGAGTTTGGCCAGCGGGGGGCTTTCCTGCAGAGATTGAGTGAAGTGTCACATAACGCCACGTTGTATGTCCACTCTCTCCTGCTCGTTGTCAATGGCATCGCAGGGCAACACAGCAGGGATGCAGAGCCTTAGGTCCGTCCAAACATCGATACTGACCAGCTAGTCCCAGTTCCTGAAGATCGACCCCCTATCCCTGCAAGTCCCAGCCTGCTATATACCTATCAGAACTCAAATGATGCATTCCACAGTATGTTTAAAGATCATCTTTAATTTTTAATTTCTTAAAATGACACAGTCGTACCTGGCTCAACCACTTCCTCTGGCAGCTTGTTCCTCTGGGTGGAAAAGTTCCCCTTTAAATCTCTCCCCTCCCACCCTTAATCTACGCTCCCTGGTTTTGGGCCCCACAACCCTGGGGACAAGGCTGTTACAGTCCCACTTATCTCGGCCTCTTCTAACTTGTATGAGGCTGTTGAGGGTCTTTTCGTGTGAAGGTCAGTGGGGGTCGGCAGAGAAGGTGATGGTCACCACGTCAGGTTCAAGTTGCTAATGATCATTTATCTGTACACACATACACCGCCTGTTGTTGAGTGAACGAAGTACTGGTGGATCTGAAGTCCATCTCTTTACTTGACAAAATGAGGCACCTTTTGGAGGAAGAAGGCCTGCCTGACCCAACAGTACACGATCAAAGCGCAATTCCATATTTACAATGCTTTCTTTGAACTGCACACCAACCTCTTTGCACTCACACTACAGACCCCCAGATGACAAATTTAATCACCATCATCTGGCCTTCCAATTAACTCTTAGGAGCCCACCGCTCGGAGTTACAGTTTGGACGCAGTGGCGTCAGCACTGGACAATGAGTCGAGTGGTTCAGGGTTCGAATCCCGCCGGCTCCTTGCACGCTCCCCGTCCATTGAGCGACGAGCCAGAAATTCGGACGGAAAGGGCAGAAGTGGCACGAGCAGGAACAGCAGCAACAATTTAGATTCAATTAATCGGTCAGTTACTGAGGTTATTTGCTACGTGCTCTAGCACTAAGAACAAAGTTCTTCCGAACTGAGATGCCACAACACGGTACATATAACTCAGTCACAATGCGTAAGGTGATATCGCCACGAATAGATGCAATTACAAAGAAGGCATGACAGTGACTAGATGTCATTAGGAGTCTGTCACCCAAGACACTCGCAAGTTTCTACAGATGTACTGCGGAGAACGTTCTGACCGGCTGCGTCACCGTCTGGTGTGGGTCCATTGCACAGGATCGAAGTAAGCTGCGGAGATTTGTAAACTCAGTCGGCTCCATCATGGACACCGGCCTCCATCATACCCAGGAGCGAGGCCTCAAAAAGGCGGCGTCCATCATTACAGACCCCCATCACCCAGGACATTCCCTCCTCTCATTGCCACCATCAGGCAGGAGGTACAGGAGCCTCCCTATTCAATTTAGCTAATTTAATTATATATAATAGCTAAATTGAAATATGTATATGCATATATATAGCAAAATTTTATATGTATATATATATATATGTGTGTGTGTGTGTGTGTGTGTGTGTGTGTATATATGTATATGTATGTATAATTGTATATTTTTTACTGTAATTCATATTTTTTCTATTATCATGTATTGCAATGTACTGCTGCCACAGACACCAAATTTCGCAATGTAAGCCGGTGATATTAAACTTGATTTAAGAGGTAAACAGTACAACGCCACTGGCGCTTCATACGTGGTGAGGCCTGGGTGGGCGCAGGGAGTTCCGTCGTCTCACGGCCTGTAAGGGGGAGAAGCTGTTTCCTACCCAACGTATCCAACTGCACCCGTCCATTGGTGGGTTGTTAAACGGACTGACGACCCCTTTCAAATTGCCCCTCGGTTTGGTGGGGAGTAGAGGAACCGGGGTTGGGGAACACGGGGAGCGTCGAGTCATGCAGTACGGTTGCGGGCCTTTCGGCCCATTTACTTCGTGCTGACCATCAGGCTACTTACTGAACCAGCGTTGATAACTACGCTCACCTCGACGCTGAACTGGAAGCCTACAGACTCATCTACAAGGACCCTCCAACTCTTGTTCGCAGTCTTACTTTGTACTTCGCACATCGGTTGTTTTGTCAGACTTTTGTGTGTCATTTTTCACTGATCCTATCGTAGTTCTTTGTTTTACTGCGAATGCCTGCAAGAAACTGAATCTCCAGGTTGTGGGTGGTGCTTTGATAATAAATTTTACTTTGAACTTTAAACCATATTCAGTTCTGGAAGGAATCTTTATGGGTTCCTCCAACCTGTCCCACCGTTCAGTGACCAAGCCCACGTCTCCGTTGCTGCGATCTGCCTTCCTCCAGTAACCTTGCATCGAATCCCTGGAACAAAATTGACGTGCTTCCATGTAAAGGGGCTTGGCTCCACGTTTAAGGGGAAACTCCAGCTGCGCTCCTTGCTCAGCGTTTCACACAGGCTCGAGGTTGGTCCTCGGGCCTCGTGAAGCCAGAATCCAAATCTGGCTTCAATGTCACGAAACATGTTGTTTGGCAGCAGCAGAAGCTGGCAAGGACATGGTGGCATGGTAGAGTAGTGGTTAGGAGAGAGGGGGGGAGGAGGGAGAGGGGGGAGGAGAGAGAGGGGGAGAGGAGAGAGAGGAGGGAGAGGAGAGAGAGTGGGGAGAGGAGAGAGAGGGGGAGAGGAGAGAGAGGGGGAGAGGAGAGGGGGAGGGGGAGAGGAGAGGGGGAGGAGGGAGGAGAGAGAGGGGGAGGAGAGAGAGAGGGGGAGAGGAGAGAGCGGGGAGAGGAGAGAGTGGGGAGAGGAGAGAGAGGGGGGGAGAGGAGAGTGGGGGGGAGAGGAGAGAGTGGGGAGACAGGGGAGAGAGGGGGTGGGAAAAGGAGGGGGTTAGAAAGAGGGGGAGAGGGTGGTGAGACAGAGGGGGAGGGGGAAGGGAGAGGAGGGGAAAGGGGGAGGGGAAAGGGGAGAGGGAGGGGGAAGGGGGAGGGTGATAGAGGCAGAGAGGGTAGAGGGGGTAGAGTTGGTTCATGGGGGGGGGGGATAAAGGTAGAGGGTGTAGAGAGAACCCAAAGTCACAGATTCTGCAGATGCTGTAAATCCAGATCAACGCACACAAAATGCTGGAGGAACTCAGCAGGTCAGGCAGCATCTATGGAGGAGAATAAACAGTCGATATTTTGGACCGAGGAAGGGGTCGACTGTTTATTCATTTCCGCAGAGGCTGTCTGACCTGCGGAGTTCCTCCGGCATCTTGAGCGGAACGGGTTGTCTCCCGAACGGGTTAACCCAGCCCCGCGGCAGAAGAACTGTTATAACCAAGCACTTAATTAGCAAGGGAGGGTGTGTGTACAACCCTGCAATTTAGCCCGAACCCTCGGAACAATGAACACGCACCTACAAGGCGTGAAGCAGAGGGGCGATTGGCTCCGTCGAGGCGAGGAATTCGCTGCTGTGTCCTCATAGGCCCTGGGAGTGTCAGAGAAAACATGATTAAACAATCTCCCCGGGCGGCCAACAAGATAGCGAGGCTGTGTTTACTTTAAAAGTGTTCTTGGCTACCGTCAAACCGGTCCGGCGTGTTGGCCCTGCCACAGTGTGCACACGTTTGCAAAAACAGCTCTCTGCAGGTAGAGTCCCGCGCTGGGACCTCACAAAGGGTTAACCAGGACTCTGTCCACACCCCCTCGTCACCCAGCTCACACACCCTCTCCCTGTCTCCTGCTTCATGTTTGTTTTTGCCTTGATCTTTGACCCGGAACGCCGCCCGAAAGTTTCGGGACTGATGATGGGCGAGGGACAGGAGTCACTCACTGTCTGTAGAAAATTATACAGGCGATGGGACCTGTCCCCCAGTGAGAGTCAGTGTGTGTGTGGGACCGTCCCCCAGTGAGGGTCAGTGTGTGTGTGGGTCCGTCCACCAGTGAGGGTCAGTGTGTGTGTGGGACCGTCCCCCGGTGAGGGTCAGTGTGTGTGGGACCGTCCCCCGGTGAGGGTCAGTGTGTGTGTGGGACCGTCCCCCGGTGAGGGTCAGTGTGTGTGGGACTTTCCCCCAGTGAGGGTCAGTGTGTGTGTGGGACTGTCCTCCAGTGAGGGTCAGTGTGTGTGTGGGACCGTCCCCCGGAGGGTCAGTGTGTGTGTGGGACTGTCCCCCAGTAAGGGTCAGTGTGTGTGTGTGTGTGACTGTCCCCCAGTGAGGGTCAGTGTGTGTGTGGGACCGTCCCCCAGTGAGGGTCAGTGTGTGTGTGTGTGATTGTCCCCCAGTGAGGGTCAGTGTGTGTGTGGGACCGTCCCCCAGTGAGGGTCAGTGTGTGTGGGACCGTCCCCCAGTGAGGGTCAGTGTGTGTGTGGGACCATCCCCCAGTGAGGGTCAGTGTGTGTGGGACCGTCCCCCAGTGAGGGTCAGTGTGTGTGTGGGACCATCCCCCAGTGAGGGTCAGTGTGTGTGTGGGACTGACCCCCAGTGAGGGTCAGTGTGTGTGTGGGACTGTCCCCCGGTGAGGGTCAGTGTGTGTGGGACCGTCCCCCCGGTGAGGGTCAGTGTGTGTGTGGGACTGTCCCCCAGTGAGGGTCAGTGTGTGTGTGTGAGGGACCGTCCCCCAGTGAGGGTCAGT